>NC_092168.1:39801049-40101049 GCF_045791955.1 Oncorhynchus clarkii lewisi | reverse complement strand
CAGCAGGGTCACTCCAGGGCCATGTTTATTAAGCACCAAACGAATGAAAATGGACTGAAACATGAAGGCATTACTTGGACTTGTCCAATAAGAAACGGCCATTTTTGTTTTCCATTGCAAACTGCTTTGCTACGGAACACGACCCAGGGCTGAGAGTATAGAAACTGTTCAGTGCAACAGACATGAGACAGACAGATTCGGCTACATGGGATTGACATATGATAAGATCGGTTTTTCACATTCCATTATGCCTTCCCTTTCATATTTAGCAATTTTTCAACAGATATGAAACTCAAACTCTGTTAAAAATGCAATGGTACTTTGTTCATTTAAGAGCCCATTTCTAACCAGATGAACAAGCCAAAATGTTTGCTTTTTGTTTTGTTTAGTGCTTTAACAGTACAAGCCATTTCATATGTTGTGAAATACTCCTTATTAGACAAGAGAAATCAAACGTCTTGTTGCTTGGAGTGACTGGTCCCCTTGACCTACAAGCCAGATAACCCCATCGACTGATCCCAGACCAGTACTAACAGCCACATCCTCCCACTTTTCTTCAGGACCCCAGGAAACAAAGCCACATCCTTTCATGCCAGTGGCTAGTGCAAATAGAATATACTTCAAAATCATATACCCTTATCGTTTCAGAATTCAATCTTCAACACCATGGAGAATGCACAACCACAATGTTACACTCAAATAATGTGTCCCAAGTCCCCGACCTGACTGACAGTCAGATCATGGGTCCCCGACAACATCTAACTTCACATCTCCCCAACCTGGAGAATACATTGATGTCAACCTCCACAGAGAGCACCATCACATCACTGTCTGTAATTCAAAGTCAGTCCATAAGGAGCTCTAACTGAAGGGCCTTTTTTTCTGACCAATCAGGGGAAGGGAAAGAGTAAATCTATTCATTTGTACAAATGAATGCATTTAACCCAACCCCTCTGAATCAGAGAGGTGCGGGGGACTGCCTTAGTTGACATCCACGTCATCAGCGCCCGGGGAGTAGTTGTTGTTGGGGGGTTAACTGCCTTGCTCAAGAGCAGAATGGCAGATTTTTCCACCTTGCCGGCTCTGGGATTCGAACCAGCGACATTTCAGTTACTGGCCCAATGCTCTTAACCACTAGGCTACCTGCTATAAGACCCCCACTTGGGGATGTCTTGGAGTTGAACCCCTCAACTGAGAGAGGTTTTCCATGACACTGTAACAGTCAACAGTCAGTTCCTTCTCTCCCCAAGTCCCCCCTTCCTCCTCCAGTTGTTGCTCCCTGCCAGTCTGCAGTTCTCTCTAACAACAATGCTACGCAGAGGCGAGAAGGGTGACACCATCATAAGATGACACAGTGGACTTTGTGAGAACCCGTAGAGCGTTCTCCTCGCCACTTCATCTTCTTTTTCTTCTTCAGGCTCCTCTCTGGGATCTGCTGCCTGCAAAGGGAGGGAGGGAGGAGGGAGGAGGGAGGGAGAGAGAGGGGGGGAGGGGGGGGGGGGGAGCGAGAGAGGGGGAGAGAGAGAGAGAGGGGGGGGTGAGGGGGGGGGGGGGAGAGCGAGAGAGGGGGGGGGGAGAGAGCGAGAGAGGGGGGGTGAGGGGGGGGGGGGCGAGAGAGGGGGGGGGAGAGAGCGAGAGAGGGGGGAGAGAGAGAGAGGGGGAGAGAGAGAGAGGGGGAGGGAGAGAGAGAGAGGGGGAGGGAGAGAGAGAGGGGGAGGGAGAGAGAGAGAGGGGGGGGAGAAAGAGAGAGGGGGGGGGAAAGAGAGAGAGAGAGAAGAAAATGAGTAAGAAAGGAGGGTATATAAAGGGAGGAGAAAACAAGAGAAAAAAGAGATGGAGATGAGAGAGAATGAGGGTTAAAATCAGATGGCCAAGCTATCTAAGCAGCTAGACTAGATGGCCTCTGTGTTACTCCTCTAAATGCTTGACAAACAGTTGAGTGGGCCCTCCAGCAGGATATGACCACACCAAACATCAACACATACTGGAGTCCTCTGAAATTACACATCTGTTCATTCAGGAAATAGCTACAGTTTTTTCCCCATCCTTTTAACAGACTTTTTCTGGCATTCGTGTCAAACATATAGTTATGTACGTTTGCAAAGAGAAACCAAAATGGTGGTTCTCTTATTCAAGCATCAATTTAATCCAATATGTTCATGCCTATAGATTCATAATTCTTAAACATAACCTGCAAGTCAGTGAGTATCCATCTAGAAGTTTGACCTACCTTATAACCCTGACTAATCCATGGAACGCCTTATCCACATTCATAGGAGGATCCTTGGCACTTGTCTCAATGTATGTAATCTGTAAAGAAAAAACACATTGATCCAACATTGCCAGGAAAGACAACATAGTACACAAGCAAACATCCAATTGTCTCTGTTTTAAAAAGTTCTACAGCTGCACCATCGAGAGCATCACCGCTGGTTGCATCACCGCCTGGTATGGAAACTGCTCGGCCTCCAACCGCAAGGCGCTACAGAGTGTAGTGTGTTCGGCACAGTTCAGCAAGCGGTACCGGAGCGCCAAGTTCCGTTCCAAAAGGCTTCTTAACAGCTTCTACCCCCAAGCCATAAAAATGCTTAACAGCTAATCAAATGGTTACCCAGACTATTTACATTGACCCACCCCCTCCTTTTTATGCTGCTGCTACTCGCTGTTATTATCTATGCATAGTCACTTTACCCCTACCTACATGTTACCTCAATTACCTCGACTAACCTGTACCCCTGCGCATTGACTCAGTACTGGTACTCCCTGTATGTAGCCTCGTTATTGTTACTTCTACATTTTTTTTACTTTAGTTTATTTAGTAAATATTTTCTTTACTCTTATTTTTCTTAAAACTGCAAGGGCTTGTAAGTAAGCATTTCATGGTAAGGTCTACTACACCTGTTGTATTTGGCGCATTTGACAAATAAAATTAGATTTGATTTAGCTAGTGCCACAAGGTATAGACAACAAATAGTAATTACGTCTTTCCGAACCAGACCCTCATAATAAGGAATGTGGGTTTTTCCTACCCTGCACCAACAACCTCTGTCACAGCCTGCCCTGCAACCAACAACCTCTGTCCCAGCCTGTCCTGCACCAACAACCTCTGTCCCAGCCTGCCCTGCACCAACAACCTCTGTCCCAGCCTGCCCTGCACCAACAACCTCTGTCCCAGCCTGCCCTGCACCAATAACCTCTGTCCCAGCCTACCCTACACCAAGAACCTCTGTCCCAGCCTGCCCTGCACCAACAACCTCTGTCCCAGCCTGCCCTGCACCAAGAACCTCTGTCCCAGCCTGCCCTGCAACCAACAACCTCTGTCCCAGCCTGCCCTGCACCAAGAACCTCTGTCCCAGCCTGCCCTGCACCAAGAACCTCTGTCCCAGCCTGCCCTGCAACTAACAACCTCTGTCCCAGCCTGCCCTGCACCAACAACCTCTGTCCCAGCCTGCCCTGCAACCAACAACCTCTGTCCCAGCCTGCCCTGCAACCAACAACCTCTCTCCCAGCCTGCCCTGCACCAACAACCTCTCTCCCAGCCAGCACTGCACCAACAACCTCTCTCTCAGCCTGCCCTGCAACCAACAACCTCTGTCCCAGCCAGCCCTGCAACCATCCTCTCTCCCAGCCTGCCCTGCAACCAACAACCTCTCTCCCAGCCTGCCCTGCAACCAACAACCTCTCTCCCAGCCAGCACTGCACCAACAACCTCTCTCCCAGCCTGCCCTGCAACCAACAACCCCTCTCCCAGCCTGCCCTGCACCAACAACCTCTCTCCCAGCCTGCCCTGCAACCAACAACCTCTGTCCCAGCCTGCCCTGCAACTAACAACCTCTGTCCCAGCCTGCCCTGCACCAAGAACCTCTGTCCCAGCCTGCCCTGCACCAATAACCTCTGTCCCAGCCTGCCCTGCAACTAACAACCTCTGTCCCAGCCTGCCCTGCACCAACAACCTCTGTCCCAGCCTGCCCTGCACCAACAACCTCTGTCCCAGCCTGCCCTGCAACCAACAACCTCTCTCCCAGCCTGCCCTGCACCAACAACCTCTCTCCCAGCCTGCCCTGCAACCAACAACCTCTCTCCCAGCCTGCCCTGCAACCAACAACCTCTCTCCCAGCCAGCCCTGCAACCAACAACCTCTCTCCCAGCCTGCCCTGCACCAACAACCTCTCTCCCAGCCTGCCCTGCACCAACAACCTCTCTCCCAGCCTGCCCTGCACCAACAACCTCTCTCCTAGCCAGCCCTGCACTAACAACCTCTCTCCCAGCCTGCCCTGCACCAACAACCTCTCTCCCAGCCTGCCCTGCACCAACAACCTCTCTCCCAGCCTGCCCTGCACCAACAACCTCTCTCCCAGCCTGCCCTGCACCAACAACCTCTCTCCCAGCCTGCCCTGCACCAACAACCTCTCTCCCAGCCAGCCCTGCAACCAACAACCTCTGTCCCAGCCAGCCCTGCACTAACAACCTCTCTCCCAGCCAGCCCTGCACCAACAACCTCTCTCCCAGCCAGCCCTGCACTAACAACCTCTCTCCCAGCCAGCCCTGCACCAACAACCTCTCTCCCAGCCAGCCCTGCACCAACAACCTCTCTCCCAGCCAGCCCTGCACTAACAACCTCTCTCCCAGCCAACCCTGCACCAACAACCTCTCTCCCAGCCAGCCCTGCACCAACAACCTCTCTCCCAGCCAGCCCTGCAATAACAACCTCTCTCCCAGCCAGCCCTGCACTAACAACCTCTCTCCCAGCCAGCCCTGCACCAACAACCTCTCTCCCAGCCAGCCCTGCAATAACAACCTCTGTCCCAGCCTGCCCTGCAACCAACTAGGTAATACAGTAAATACGGTTTTCCTGGTCAGAAAAAAACTATCCAGGAGTCCCTATCAAAAGTACATGAATCAATTTGGTCACTGTACTACATCAAACAAGACATTGAATACAAAGGAGTTAGACGTCAAGCTGTCCCATAATGCTTCTTGTCGAAGCTGTACTCACGTTGTGTTTGGCAGCCATTTCCTGCCCCTGGTCGCTGGTGATTTTGCGCAGGTGAACCAAGTCCACCTTATTGGCCACCAGCACCATGGGGAAGGCCTCCCTGAAGGAGAGAATGAAAAAGAGGGACTGAGGAACAGATGTATCTCATTTAACACAACGTGTTCAGTAACACCACTACACAGCTGACGATCTGACTGGAATCCCACTGAGCAAAAGTTGGTTGAGTCAACGCTGTTTCCACGTCACTTCAACCCCCCAAAATCTATGTGATGATGTTGAATCAATGTGGGAAACTGATTGGATTACCAACAAAAACATTTTTTTTTATTAGTATCATTTTTTTACCAATTTTTTTTTTAAACATATTTTTTTTGTTGATTTCACGTTGAATTCACGTTAGCTAACAACTCAACCAAATCTAAATAAAAACTAGAAATTGAACTGACGTCGGCACCCAGTGGGATGGAGACATTGGCTGAGGAAGCAGTTGTTTGTTGTCATTTTTTTGTGAACAAGAGATACAATAGAGAACAGAGTGACTATCTGCTGTATAGATTAACCCTTTACCAGTGAGAGTGTTAGAGGGACGACACAAAACACTATGGCAGACAACCCAGTCGGAGGCACTCAGAGCACCAGCAGCATGTGTCTGGTCCATAAGGCACGCATCATACTTTTTTTATTTAACCAGGTAAGGTAACCAGGTAAGCTAGTTGAGAACACCTTTATTTAACCAGGTAAGCTAGTTGAGAACACCTTTATTTAACCAGGTAGGCTAGTTGAGAACACCTTTATTTAACCAGGTAAGCTAGTTGAGAACACCTTTATTTAACCAGGTAAGCTAGTTGAGAACACCTTTATTTAACCAGGTAGGCTAGTTGAGAACACCTTTATTTAACCAGGTAGGCTAGTTGAGAACACCTTTATTTAACCAGGTAGGCTAGTTGAGAACACCTTTATTTATCCAGGTAGGCTAGTTGAGAACAAGTTCTCATTTGCAACTGCGACCTGGCCAAGATAAAGCATAGCAGTGTGAACAGACAACACAGCGTTACACATGGAGTAAACAATACCAAGAGCTGTGTCTCACCTGTCCTTCACCCTGAGGATGAGCTGGTGGAAGCGGTCCACATGTTCAAAGCTGGCCTTGTCTGTCACAGAGAACACGATGAGGAAGCCGTCCCCCGTCCTCATGTACTGCTCCCTCATAGCACTGAACTCCTCTTGGCCTGCCGTGTCCAGCACTGTGCAATTACACACATACAGGTACCAGTGTTTCAGCACTGTGCAATTACACACATACAGGTACCAGTGTTTCAGCACTGTGCAATTACACACAGACACTGTAATAACACACAGGCACTATGTAATAACCCATAATGTAGGCACTGTGCAGTAACACACATGGGCACTGTGCAATAACACACATAGGCACCTTACAATAACACACATGGGCACCTTACAATAACACACATGGGCACTGTGCAATAACACACATGGGCACTGTGCAATAACACACATAGGCACCTTACAGTAACACACATGGGCACTGTGCAATAACACACATAGGCACCTTACAGTAACACACATGGGCACTGTGCAATAACACACATAGGCACCTTACAGTAACACACATGGGCACTGTGCAGTAACACACATGGGCACTGTGCAGTAACACACATGGGCACTGTGCAATAACACACATAGAGGTACCAATGTTGCAGGTTTTACAATATGTTTTTTGGGAAATTCATCTTCTTGCTCAACTGTGAAAAATCTAGCTAAAAAACAAATGCACATCATGAGTGTAAATCCCAGGATCTAAATCTGTGAATCTATATGGGAGCACTGTGCTACAATATGTTTAATTAACAAGTTAAACACAATTAATAAAGGAGACAACCACCTCCCCCCCCTAACCCTGAGAGACAGAGGACAAGATGTCTCCCTACCGTCCAGGATGGCCCACTGTCCGTCTATCTCTGTGTGTTTCAGGTAGGAGTCCTCGATGGTGGGGTCGTAGTCCGACACAAAGATCTTCTGAAAGAACTGGATGGTGAGAGCGCTCTTCCCCACCCCTCCGTCCCCCACCACCACCAGCTTGTAAGTGGGCAGGTTGTCACTAGGGACCGCGCTGCTGGTTGCCATGGTGACAGGCAGCTGGCTACACCTGGAACACGGCAGGAGGGGGGAGGCAGGCAGGGAGGGAGAGATGGAGGAAGAAAGGAACACAAGATAGAGTGTTAGACTGCTGCTGCTGGTGCTAATTCATTGCCAGGGAGACCAGACTTCACGGAGAACCATGCATCAAACACCAACCTCCTCAGAGAGAAAGAGCATCAGCTAGCTATCGACACCTCCGTCAATCTCAACTAGGGAGGCTTGCAGAAAAGGCTGTAGTAAAGGATGTGTGTGATGTGCAAGCAACATGTGTCACAATACTGAAATAAACCAAAGAGCTGGAGCAGCAGAGCCTAAGATAGAGATTAGGCTACTTACTGAGCTGGAGAAAACACCCTGGTCACTGATTGGCTGTCTGTATGAAGAAGTGCCTTGCACAGCCAGCCAACCAGTGGTGTAATGGAGAGGCTCTCCTTCCCACTATGTAGACTATTCTGTTTTCTCCTTCTTCTGAGACTGCCAGAATAGCATGCAGCACCAACCACTCTCCCAGCACCATTATGAGCAAGGGAAATACAGTCTAGACATATAGACTACTGTGTTTTGTAATTATGGCTTTCAGAAAGAAATTCACTGCCCGTGACTTTTCTCTGAAAGAGTAGACTATATAGCAGCTGTCGTGGTGCATTTTCACCAGCTTCCCACAAAAATAATTGTGATTCAGATTCACTGACCATTTCTGTTTATTTTTCTGTCGCTTGACAACATTTTCCTTCCCACACTTTCTTTAAATCGTTGTTTTCTACTGTGACTTAGTAAGGAGCTGGTCCTTGATAAATATGGACATTACAGCAGGTAACTGCTCTGTTGTCTTGTGTGTGGGGGCATTATTTCATTAACCTTATGCTGTAATGGCAAAAGGCAACAGCTTTCACAAGACATGTAAAGCCACTAAGATAGTGGGTAGAGGACAGGCTGTGGGAAGAGGACAGGCTGTGGGTAGAGGATAGACTGTGGGTAGAAGACAAGCTGTGGGTAGAAGACAGGCTGTGGGTAGAAGACAGGCTGTGGGAAGTGGACAGGCTGTGGGAAGAGGACAGGCTGTGGGTAGAAGACAGGCTGTGGGTAGAGGATAGGCTGTGGGTAGAGGGCAGGCTGTGGGTAGAGGATAGGCTGTGGGTAGAGGACAGGCTGTGGGTAGAAGACAGGTTGTGGGTAGAGGACAGGCTGTGGGTAGAGGACAGGCTGTGGGTAGAGGACAGGCTGTGGGAAGAAGACAGGCTGTGGGTAGAGGACAGGCTGTGTGTAGATGCTGTGGGTAGAGGACAGGCTCTGGGTAGAAAATGTGGGTAGAGGACAGGCTGTGGGTAGAAAATGTGGGTAGAGGACAGGCTGTGGGTAGAGGACAGGCTGTGGGTAGAGGACAGGCTGTGGGTAGAGAACAGGCTGTGGGTAGAAGACAGGCTGTGGGTGGAGGACAAGCTGTGGGTAAATGCTGTGGGTAGAGGACAGGCTGTGGGTAGAGGACAGGCTGTGGCTAGAAGACAGGCTGTGGGTAGAGGACAGGCTGTGGGTAGAACATGTGGGTAGAGGACAGGATGTGTGTAAAGGACAAGGCATAGATACAGTTGAAGTCGGATGTTTAAATACACCTTAGCAAAATACTTTAAAAAACTCAGTTTCTCACAATTCCTGACATTTAATCCTAGTAAAAAATCCCTGTTTTAGGTCAGTTAGGATCACCACTTTATTTGAAGAATGTGAAATGTCTGAACAATAGTAGAGAGCATGACGTTTCATCACATTCCCAGTGGGTCAGAAGTTTACATACACTCAATTTGTATTTGGTAGCATTGCCTTTAAATTGTTTAACTTGGGTCAAACGTTTCAGGTAGCCTTCCACAAGCTTCCCACAATAAGTTGGGTGAATTTTGGCCCATTCCTCCTGACAGAGCTGGTGTAACTGAGTCAGGTTTGTAGGCCTCCTTGCTCACACACGCTTTTTCAGTTCTGCCCACAAATGTTCTATGTGATTGAGGTCAGGGCTTTGCGATGGCCACTCCAACACCTTTACTTTGTTGTCCTTAAAGCTATTTTGCCACAACTTTGGAAGTATGCTTGGTGTCATTGTCCATTTGGAAGACACATTTGCGACCAAGCTTTAACTTCCTGACTGATGTCTTGAGATGTTGCTTCAATATATCCACATAATTATCCTCCCTCATGATGCCATCTATTTTGTGAAGTGCACCAGTCCCTCCTGCAGCAAAGCACCCCCACAACATGATGCTGCCATCCCCGTGCCTCACGGTTGTGATGGTGTTCTTCGGTTTGCAAGCCTCCCCCTTTTTCCTCCAAACATAGCAATGGTCATTATCGCCAAACAGTTCTATTTTTGTTTCATCAGACCAGAGGACATTTCTCCAAAAAGTATGATCTTTGTCCCCATGTGCAGTTGCAAACCGTAGTCTGGCATTTCTAATGGCAGTTTTGGAGCAGTGGCTTCTTCCTTGCTGAGCGGCCTTTCAGGTTATGTCGATATAGGACTTGTTTTACTGTGGATATAGATACTTTTGTACCTGTTTCCTCCAGCATCTTCACAAGGTTGTTTGCTGTTGTTCTGGGATTGATTTGCACTTTTCACACCAAAGTACGTTCATCTCTAGTAGACAAAAACATGTCTCCATCCTGAGCGGTATGACGGTTGCGTGGTCCCATGGTGTTTATACTTGCGTACTATTGTTTGTACAGCTGAACGTGGTACCTTCATGCATTTGGAAATTGCTCCCAAGGATGAACCAGACTTGTTGAGGTCTTGGCTGATTTATTTTGATTTTCCCATGATGTCAAGCAAAGAGGCACTGGGTTTGAAGGTAGGCCTTGAAACACAAAATTACTCAAATTATGTAATTTAGCCTATCAGAAGCTTCTAAAGCCATGACATAATTTTCTGGAATTTTCCAAGCTGTTTAAAGGCACAGTCAACTTAGTGTATGTGAACTTCTGACCCACTGGAATTGTAATACAGTGAATTATGTGAAATAATCTGTCTGTAAACAATTGTTGGAAAAATGACTTGTGTATTGCACAAAGTAGATGTCCTAACCGACTTGCCAAAACTCTAGTTTGTTAACAATAATTTTGTGGAGTGGTTGAAAAACGAGTTTTAATGATTCCAACCTAAGTGTATGTAAAGTGTATGTCATGTAACTGTAGGTTACATGACAAGGTCACTGCCCAGGATGTGTGATACAGATCTGACCCTTTAAAATAATTCAGATTTTTTTGCCTGATTCCAGTTATTTTTTTTCCCCAAAGTCAGTTTTCCATTTTCTTCTCTAGGTTTCTGTTTTCTCCTGTTTTTTCAGGATTTCACTCTCAACATCACACTTTTTTTTAAATAGAAAAAGAGCAGAATTGGATGTTCCAAGTACACAACTATGTTAAAACCACATCAGGAGGCCATTTTTTAGTTCTAGAAAAAAATTAAGAAATGTCAATTTTGGTGTGTAGTTAGCCTGTAATGAAAGTGCACACCAGGAAGAGATCAGTACTTTATTAAGCATTGCTATAGCGCTCACGTGATTGCAGAGTTTGCAAAACAAATAGCTACTAGATTGATGAAAATAATGTTGATACTGTATCATTCTGCCAGGTAGGCATAGGCTACGTTGTATTTAACATTTAATTGAGAAGGTTTGTGGGAAAGCCTCTCCATCGCTTCCAGAAGAAGGTTATCATTAGCATTATCGCTAACGGCTACACAGTGTTGTCACAGTGTTGCCTCTCCTTGTTCGGGCGGTGCTCAGCGGTCAACGTCACCGGTCTTCTAGCCATCATTGATCCATTTTTCATTTTCCATTGGTTTTGTCTTGTCTTCCTACACACCTGGTTTCAATCCCATTCATTACCTGTTGTGTATTTAACCCTCTGTTTTCTCATCATGTTTTTGTCAGAGATGGTTTGTTATTCAGTGTTGTGTTGTTTTGTATTGGTGCGCGACGGGTCCTCGTACCCACTTTGTTTATTTGTTACATTTAGTGTTTGGAGTATGTTTAGTTTATTTGTTATTAAATACTCCATTACACTCCGTTTGATTCTCCTACGCCTGACTTCCCTGCCACCTATACACACGACTCTAACAAGTGTAGACATAAGCGTGCAGACACAGACATGGGCATTCTTGTGCTGTTTCATAAAGTTTCAGGAAAATAAGAATCACTGATGCATTTTGTTACTGTCTTAATTCACAAATATATTTTTGAATAAGTTCAATAGATTTAGTTGATTTCCTACTAAGTTCAATACATTTTTTAATATTGTTGAATTCCCTTTTAATTAATGTCTGGATTCCGTGATTCTGTCCTGGTTCTCTGCACCGTGCATACAGCGAGTGGGTAGAGAACAGCCCAGGCTCAGCCCAGACAGTGGGTAGAGAACAGCCCAGGCTCAGCCCAGACAGTGGGTAGAGAACAGCCCAGGCTCAGCCCAGACAGTGGGTAGAGAACAGCCCAGGCTCAGCCCAGACAGTGGGTAGAGGACAGCCAAGGCTCAGCCCAGACAGTGGGTAGAGAACAGCCCAGACTCAGCCAAGGCAGTGAGTAGAGAACAGCCCAGGCTCAGCCCAGACAGTGGGTAGAGAACAGCCCAGGCTCAGCCCAGACAGTGGGTAGAGAACAGCCCAGACTCAGCCAAGGCAGTGAGTAGAGAACAGCCCAGGCTCAGCCCAGGCAGTGAGTAGAGAACAGCCCAGACTCAGCCAAGGCAGTGAGTAGAGAACAGCCCAGACTCAGCCAAGGCAGTGGGTAGAGAAGAGCCCAGGCTCAGCCCAGACAGTGGGTAGAGGACAGCCAAGGCTCAGCGCAGGCAGTGAGTAGAGAACAACCCAGACTCAGCCAAGGCAGTGAGTAGAGAACAGCCCAGACTCAGCCCAGGCAGTGAGTAGAGAACAGCCCAGACTCAGCCAAGGCAGTGAGTAGAGAACAGCCCAGACTCAGCCAAGGCAGTGAGTAGAGAACAACCCAGACTCAACCCAGGCAGTGAGTAGAGAACAGCCCAGACTCAGCCAAGGCAGTGAGTAGAGAACAGCCCAGACTCAGCCAAGGCAGTGAGTAGAGAACAGCCCAGACAGCCCAGGCAGTGAGTAGAGAACAGCCCAGACTCAGCCAAGGCAGTGAGTAGAGAACAGCCCAGACTCAGCCCAGGCAGTGGGTAGAGAACAGCCCAGACTCAGCCAAGGCAGTGAGTAGAGAACAGCCCAGGCAGTGGGTAGAGGACAGCCCAGGCAGTGAGTAGAGAACAGCCCAGACTCAGCCAAGGCAGTGGGTAGAGAACAGCCCAGACTCAGCCCAAGCAGTGGGTAGAGACCATGGCACTGGGTCGCAGGAAACAGCAGTCAGCTGGTGAAGGCAGCCGGCCCCTTCCTGCTACACACAATAAAGGGAAGGAAATAGGGTTCCTTCATCAAGCAGCCCAGACAGACCTTCCTGCCTCATGCGGCCCAGACAGACCTTCCTGCCTCATGCGGCCCAGATAGACCTTCCTGCCTCTAGCGGCCCAGACAGACCTTCCTGCCTCATGCGGCCCAGACAGACCTTCCTGCCTCTAGCGGCCCAGATAAACCTTGCTGCCTCTAGCGGCCCAGACAGACCTTCCTTCCTCAAGCGGCCCATACAGACCTTCCTGCCTCAAGCGGCCCAGACAGACCCTTGGAGAAGGATGTACTGGAAGATATTCCTGCCTCCCTCACAAGGGACATATATACCCAAAACATACTGTACCACCTCATCAATCAATTAAACTACTACTGACCGTTTACCACCCAATACATACCAATTTTATACCACAAGTCCAGCTCTGATCTGTCTCACTCATCTAAGATCCTCACGTGAGCGCTGACTGATGACCAATGACTAAGGGAGTTCTGCCAGTAAAGGGCATGTCCTCATCATCACTGGTAAATGGCCAGCGAGTGTGCCAACTAAAGTCCTGTTGACTGTACACATGAAGTCACTAGATTCTGGGTATATATGAAGTCACTAGATTCTGGGTACAAATAAGGTCACTAGATTCTGGGTACAAATGAGGTCACTAGATTCTGGGTATATATGAGGTCACTAGATTCTGGGTACAAATGAGGTCACTAGATTCTGGGTACAAATGAGATCACTAGATTCTGGGTCTTCAGCATCTGTGATGACAGTATACACGATCACATAATGGACAGCTGTGTGCTCAATGTGCTCTGAACGTCTCTCATTCTATAATCTGATCAGAACTCATGCATTACATATTTTGCCACTAAAAGACTGACTGACTGTACATGACTTGGTAAAGATAAGGTTATGTTACTGTTGAGATGCCTCTTCAGTGAATCAACCTCACCTGGCTGTCAGTGGACTTTATAGGAACATCTAATGTACTGCAGAGCATAGATCCATGTCGCATTTCATAGAGTAACGCCTTGTTAGAGTCATTTGGTTGACACTGCCCAACATGCTTCTCTAAAACAAAACAAGAGTTCAAGCTGCTTTGATCAAGTTTAAATTAAACATACAGTACCTTCAGTAGCAGTTTAACTTCTCTGATCGACTGACAAGTGAAAAGCCTCGAAAATAAAAGAGAGCCGCACACTCTAGGAGCTCAGATGCAAAAATGTAATTACCAACGTTTTGACAGCCAAGCTGTCTTCATCAGGGTAAAGCCTCCACCACCTTGTGAAAAGCCTCCACCACCATGTGAAAAACCTCCACCACCATGTGAAAAACCTCCACCACCATGTGAAAAGCCTCCACCACCGTGTGAAAAGCCTCCACCACCGTGTGAAAAGCCTCCACCACCGTGTGAAAAGCCTCCACCACCGTGTGAAAAGCCTCCACCACCATGTGAAAAGCCTCCACCACCGTGTGAAAAGCCTCCACCACCATGTGAAAAGCCTCCACCATCTTGTGAAAAGCCTCCACCACCATGTGAAAAGCCTCCACCACCGTGTGAAAAGCCTCCACCACCATGTGAAAAGCCTCCACCACCGTGTGAAAAGCCTCCACCACCGTGTGAAAAGCCTCCACCACCATGTGAAAAGCCTCCACCACCGTGTGAAAAGCCTCCACCACCATGTGAAAAGCCTCCACCACCATGTGAAAAGCCTCCACCACCATAAGAAAAGCCTCCACCACCGTGTGAAAAGCCTCCACCACCGTGTGAAAAGCCTCCACCACCATGTGAAAAGCCTCCACCACCGTGTGAAAAGCCTCCACCACCATAAGAAAAGCCTCCACCACCGTGTGAAAAGCCTCCACCACCGTGTGAAAAGCCTCCACCACCATAAGAAAAGCCTCCACCACCATGTGAAAAGCCTCCACCACCATGTGAAAAGCCTCCACCACAGTGTGAAAAGCCTCCACCACCGTGTGAAAAGCCTCCACCACCATGCTATTCTTGCTGCTGTATTATCTGGTGATTTCACTGAGGTATTAATAGTCAAAATAATATGTGTAGCCCTATAGAATATGTGTAGCCCTATAGAATAGGTGTAGCCCTATAGAATATGTGTAGCCCTATAGAATATGTGTAGCCCTATAGAATATGTGTAGCCCTATAGAATATGTGTAGCCCTATAGAATATGTGTAGCCCCATAGAATATGTGTAGCCCTATAGAATATGTGTAGCCCTATAGAATATGTGTAGCCCTATAGAATAGGTGTAGCCCTATAGAATATGTGTAGGCCTGTATACTATGTGTAGCCATCAATCAATCAATCAAATTTATTTTATATAGCCCTTCGTACATCAGCTGATATCTCAAAGTGCTGTACAGAAACCCAGCCTAAAACCCCAAACAGCAAGCAATGCAGGTGAAGAAGCACGGTGGCTAGGAAAAACTCCCTAGAAAGGCCAAAACCTAGGAAGAAACCTAGAGAGGAACCAGGCTATGTGGGGTGGCCAGTCCTCTTCTGGCTGTGCCGGGTGGAGATTATAGAATATGTGTAGCCCTATTGAATATGTGTAGCCCTATAGACTATGTGTAGCCCTATTGAATATGTGTAGCCCTATAGACTATGTGTAGCCCTATTGAATATGTGTAGCCCTATATACTATGTGTAGCCCTATAGAATATGTGTAGCCCTATTGAATATGTGTTGCCCTATAGACTATGTGTAGCCCTATAGAATATGTGTAGCCCTATATACTATGTGTAGCCCTATATACTATGTGTAGCCCTATATACTATGTGTAGCCCTATAGACTATGTGTAGCCCTATATACTATGTGTAGCCCTATTGAAGGCTGCTCAATGGTGGATGACCTCATCCTATGATGTGGTGCCTGAAGAAATTCTGCAATGGTTATAATGCATCTATTCATAACATGCCTGGTTGAAATACAGTCTGAGGTATAAACATTGTAACAAAGCAGATACATGTATCAATCAAGTTTGATCTTGCGATGTTTTATCAAGTTATTATATTTTTTTATGAAAAGTAGATTATATTACTGTTCACTTCACCACTGGCATAAAACGTCACAACATTATTTCTGTTGTTTTGAAGTCGGGGTTCTGTGTGTATAAGAACCGAGTTGCCGGTTTTTTGTTGCTTTTTGAATGTGAAAATATTTTAGAGAAGTTTGCTGCATCAAGCAATTTCCGCAAATTGAATATTGGCGTCCATTTCTCGAATCTAACAGAGGCCCCGCAATGTTACAAAAAAATGTACTCCAGTTTACGTTGCAGAAACCAACTCCACAATTTAAATATTTACAAAAGCAGAGTAAAAAACTGACATGAAAAATACTTACTAAGAATGTTTAAGCAACCTACAGTAGCTATGTGTAGCTGCCTGGCCAACGACGACAATTTCAGCAAATAACTTACCAATATGAAACCCGTTGTCGTGGAAGTAGACTACAGCACTTCACGTACAAATATTCCACATCCCTCTTTCTATCCGTTACCTCAGAACATTGCCATCATCTTGTGACGAGAATGCGCCTGTCATATCCGCGATGCGACGCAGTCCGCTATGTAGCAAATCTTTATTGCAACAGCTGATACTAAAAATAGAACGGTCTCATAGGGGTGGACCCTTATGTTGGTTACAAATAAGAATCATCCGATTTTACTCTCTGCATTAAATAATGACTGCTATTCAAATTTGATCTAAATTAACATTTTTAAATATGTTTCACAGAAACATATTTTTTTCTACAAAATGTAGAAATCTGATGAATATTTTTAGGAACGCACCTTTTTTGAGAAAGTGGACTGTTCCGTTATGTCGAGTCTCCCCCAGACTGGTTTCAAGCAATGGTTTGAAGAGGTACCTCTGTCTAAATTCTAAGGTGGCGACTCTGAGTAGCACATTTCGATTTTAACATCAACATAGCTTTTGTAATTATTTTATTGACCATGAAACTTGATTAGTGGCAATTACAGTCACTAGACTAATTAATTGTATTTGTATGGGACACTGATCACTACATTTATTAATTCTAGCTAATTACAGTCACTAGCCTAATTAATTGTATTTCTATGGGTCACTGATCAGTACATTTATGAATTCTAACCTATTTCAGTCGCTAGCCTAACCCATTTTATTTATATGGGTCACCGATCACTACATTTATGAATTATTCTATAATGCATCACATGTTAACAAAATGAAAGTGAGAAAGTTAATCAGATGTGAGACTCAAAGTACATTGATCATGGAAAAATAGAGGTATACAAACTAGGGCAAAAAAAATGCATAATTGAGTGTGGAGAAGTTGCGGTGTGGTACAGCAGTGCTTCATTTGTAAATCGAGGTGCCGGAACAAAAAGTGAGCACGAACGCATGAGAAAAAAAGTGCCATAGAGCAGTAGAGGAGAGGCACTTAACAGAAGTTGCACACATGGCTGAAAAAAATTGTATTCTAGGATCCCAGAAAAATGTGGCCTTTTATAAACACTATTCATGCAATTGTACATAATTTTACATGACACGTGACGTTGGCAGAATCTTTTTTAATACCGCACAAATAAATGATCTAAATGGCAGGCTACTTTGACACTGAGAAAATTAGAATCTGAGATCAATAAAAACGACCTTGTCTTAAATGCAATAGCCTGGCTCACCCAATGACACGGTGCTCACTCGCTGGTGATGGCTGATGGGCTCGTGCCAAACAATTTTTTTTTTTTTTTTCTAAAACAATATTTGAAAGTTGATCAAATATGTTGGTAGCCTAGCATAGTCTTCTCTTTTCAGCAGGAGCCATTTGCTTTCCAACCCGTGTTTTCCCTCAATTGAGGCTCAGCGGTCTAAGGCACTGCATCTCAGTGCTAGAGGCATTACTACAAACCCTGGTTCGATCCTGGGCTGTATCACCAACGGCCGGGATTGGGAGTCCCATAGGGCGGCGCACATTTGGCTCAGTGTCGTCCGGGTTAGGGGATGGTTTGGCCGGGGTAAGCCGTCATTGTATATAAGAATTTGTTCTTAACTGACTTGCCTAGTTAAATAAAGATTAAATAAAACATATTTGAAATATTGCTAAAGCGCTGTTTTGTCTGCATGCTGCTTTTTCACTGACAGATTTGCCTCGTGTTCCCCACTCTAGGCTATTTCTTACTATTGGGCTACAGTGGCAATTTTCGCATGTAAATCTTGGTGGGGCAAAAACAAAAAAAAATGGATGACCATTTAAAACGTATTTTACCAGTCTGAGCTTTTTTCTGAGTTCCCAGTTGTCTTTAACTCTCTGAAGTCTGAGATTTCCCAGTTCTGAGTTCCCAGTTGTCTTTAACTCTCTGAAGTCTGAGATTTCCCCGTTCTGAGTTCCCAGTTGTCTTTAACTCTCTGAAGTCTGAGATTTCCCCGTTCTGAGTTACCAGTTGTCTTTAACTCTCTGAAGTCTGAGATTTCCCAGTTCTGAGTTCCCAGTTGTCTTTAACTCTCTGAAGTCTGAGATTTCCCCGTTCCGGGTTTCTGGTTGTTTTGAACACGGCATGAGTCATGCTGGATTGACAGCATGGCCAATGTATTCGAACTTATCTGTCCAATGACATGTGCATGTTTATCCTTTACAGCTTGGAAAAGAGACCCTGAAACCCAGGCTTGGACCACACATCCACTCTACTGAATAGCAGGTTAGTGATTGCTTTGCAACGCTTGCAGTTAGCCACTGATTCCTTCCAAATCACTCATCGTTGAATTTGCGATTTCCAACTTGTAGTGTAATGTTTATGTCCAATTGCCGATGAGCACAGATATGTTTTATCTATAATTTCTCCTCATATCACACGGATTGAGAATTATTTGCCAGTAATTGTCAACATGATTCATCATGATGACTGCTTGTTTAGCTTGCTAGCTAACATATTGAAAGTATGGTGTTGATATGATCAGTCCAATCAAAGCTACGGTAGATATGTGATTTGACATCATTTTATCTGTGGCCAATGACCTTGAGCCTTCTTGAATGGGCACCTCTAATGTACAGTAATTATATGGCAGCACCCAAGGGGCTTGAATTTTTGAGCTCTCCCCATAGATTTTGTAGTGATGTAGTGTCCCCATTAGTGAAAGAACGCTGAGCCAATCACGGCGCAAGTAGAGAACATTATCAACCACAATGCTCTGTATTTTTCACTGGCTGCCACCACCATAGACAACACAGAGCTAGGCTGAAACACCTACATTTTGGAGCTGTCTTACTCAAGAAAGCGACCATGTTTGTATGCGGCTTTATTAACTGAATGATTTTGGGGGTTTTACATTGTTTGCAAACTGATAGGTAACACGTATTAATGGCTAAATAACATGCAAAAAAGGCACACAAATAGATAAACAGGCTCTGCCCCACCTGCCCTGAATGACGGGTTGCCACTGTTGGGCTACAATCCACAGCTAGGCTATTTTTAAAATCTATTGAGACTCTGTGGCTGAATTATAGGCCTTCTCATGGTGAAGTAGGTTATTCTGAATTATTTCATTTATTCCTGAACAGACAGCAGTAATTATATAACTTTGGCAAATGTGTTTACATTTATCAGGGGTGCTGCAGTTCCTTCAGAACCCTTTACGCGATTCAATAAGGAAATACATTATGTGCAAAGCTGGAGAGATGAGAGTTGGAGGCTCGTGTCTTTCAGAGCAGAGAAGGACATAGATCATTGAAAGGGAAACTCATTCTAGTTCTGTGAGAGATACTGGCACACTTCTCACACAGCCACGACCACGCGTTGGTCTCAAACATAGGTTACAATGGTGCGCAAATCATAAACCCAGGCCGGCCCAACCCAAATCAATTATTTGAAAATTAGGCTGAAAATCTACTTTTTCACATTATATATTTTTTTGTGGGGGCAGGATAATGAACAAAGAGGCAACTTGAATTAACTTTGATCGCTTTTATAAGAATTTTTATATTGCAAAAAGTGACAATTATTTTTCATGCCACAAGAGGTACCGGATCCGGCCAAATAGGTTCCGGAACAAAACGGAGAGGTGCCGGATATTGTGACCTCATTATGTTGACACTTTTAGGTGAAATTAACAGATATGAGGCTGAAGCGATGGATTTAAGGCTTCCTTCATGCCATTACAAGTAGCCCAAATATCCTTCTGATCTCTTTTGTGGGTTTCAGTTAGAGGACAGGTGACGGATAGGATCATATCAATCAAGTGTGTTTTTGATTGCATGTGTAGGCTCTGTGAGGGGGGCAGTGAAATAGCACAGATACAATTTATCATGTTCTTTTTCTCTCTATACTTCACTTACAGTAAACAACATCTATATTGATTCTACGGATACATACAGAGTGGGTCCTTTCTCTTTGAGAGAGAGACTGGCTAGAAATATGTGCCATGAGGTCAGACACCATTGTGTTCATCTGGGAACCCGTTTCAAATCAAATCAAATTTTATTTGTCACATGCTCTGAATTCAACAGGTATAGATAGACCTTACCGTTAAATGCTTACTTACAAGCCCTTAATATATTCCTCTAAGGGCTCAGATCCCGCTTGCGGTGAAGCTGGAACGCGCAATCTGGAGCCTATTTTAGAGTATATCCCATAGGTTAGCATTGAAACGGCCTGTGACCTCAAAAAAATACAATTCCGGATGGATTTTCCTCTGTTTTTTGCCTGCCATATCAGTTCTGTTATACTCACAGACAATTTTAACAGTTTTAGAAACTTCAGAGTGTTTCCTATCCAATGCTACCAAGTATATGCATATCCTAGCTTCTGGGCCTGAGTAACAGGCAGTTTACTTTGGGCACGTCAGTCATCCGGAAATTCAGGATACTGCCCTCTAGCCTTAAGAGGGCTTAACCAACAATGCAGAATTTTGTAAAAAGTAAGTAAGTAAATATTAGAGCCAGTTTCATCACAGCGTTTGATGGTTTTTGCAACTGTACTTGAAGAAACTTCAAAAGTTCTTGAATTCTTCCGGATTGACTGACCTTCATGTCTTAAAGTAATGATGGACTGTTGTTTCTCTTTGCTTATTTGAGCTGTTCTTACCATAATATTGACTTGGTCTTTTACTAGATAGGGCTATCTTCTGTATACCACCCCTACATTCCCACAACACAACTGATTGGCTCAAACATTAAGAAGGAAAGACATTTCACAAATGAACTTTTAACAAGGCAAACCTGTTAATTGAAATGCATTCCATCTTATGAAGCTTGTTGAGAAAATGCCAAGAGTGTGCAAAACTGTCATCGGGGCAAAGGGTGGTTACTTTGAAGAATCTAAAATCTAAAATATTTTTTGATTTGTTTAACACTTTTTAAGTTACTATATGATTCCATATGAATAATTTCATAGTTGTGACGTCTTCACTATTATTCTACATTCTAGAAAATAGTAAAAAATAAAGAAAAATCCTGGAATGAGTAGGTGTGTCCAAACCTTTGACTGGTACTGTGTATAGCAAATCAAATCAAATTTTATTTGTCACATACACATGGTTAGCAGATGTTAATGCGAGTGTAGCGAAATGCTTGTGCTTCTAGTTCCGACAATGCAGTAATAACCAACAAGTAATCTAACTAACAATTCCAAAACTACTGTCTTATACACACAAGTGTAAGGGGATAAAGAATATGTACATAAAGATTAATGAATGAGTGATGGTGCAGTGCTATTTGCAGTTAGCTCCAGGTAAACGTTGCAATTCTTCAGCCATTCCCTAAACCAAAAACGACCTACATATGGACAGTACCAAAACAAATTATCTAATGATTCTGTCTCTTCGCAGCAAAGCAAAATCTGCAGAGCTGGGATGGTTGTATCCCCATATACAGTATATAACATTCTATTGGTTGCAAGAATTTTGTATAATAATTTAAATAGAAAAACTCAAAGTTTTGAATCAAGTGTTGTTTGGTGAATCAGTTCATACATAAACCATGTGCCATGGAATCGGTACATCGAAAATATCTTCCCAACTATTTTGCAATCTACATGGCACAGCTGTACATTTTTTGACCTTAAATGAAAGTCTTTAATGCAGGGCCGACAGACAAGTTTCTTACTTTCTCCCTCTTCCATTTTTGCAGTAATGCAGCAATTATTTGGTTGTAATTTTGTGAAGACCAGCCCTTTCCATATTTTTATGTTAGCTGCATGTGTGACATAACTCCACCAGTCCTATTTATGATATAATTTACTTTTTATTCCTGCATCGGTCTCTTATGTGACTCTTATGTGACATACAATGTGACATATGGCGTGTTTTAAAAATAGTGATATTTTCATTTTCAAATAACTGAAATGGAGAGGTTGTAATCTGAATAAAGGGAAAAGGGCCATTCTTGAACATGGGCCGAGACAATCCTACTAATCTGCTAGAAAACCAGTTTGGAAATGATCTAGATCCTCTGAGGCTGTGGATGGATCCAAGTTGTGGATTTAAAAAGAAAACATGAATCAGCGGTTAATGGCACCTTTCTTTATAAGCCATGGATTTCTAGGCCCTTGATACGATTGTTGTATCTGATTTTAATAGCCAACATTTCGATGGCCATAATAAATAGATATGCCAAAAGTGGGCAACCTTGTTTTACTTCTCTTGACAGTTTAAAACTTTTTGAGAAGTAGCCATTATTTACTATTTTACACCTAGGGCTACTATATTTAATTTTAACCCATTGTTTAAGAGATTTTCCAAAACGTTTATATTCTAGGCATTTACAGTGCATTCGGAAAGTGTTCAGACTCCTTGACTTTTTCCACATTTTACATTGCTGAGTGCTGAGCGCTCTGGAGCAGGTTCTCATCAAGGATCTCTCTGTACTTTGCTCCGTTCACCTTTCCCTCGATCCTGACTAGTCTCCAAGTCCCTGCCGCTGAAAAACATCCCCACAGCATAAGGCTGCCATCACCATGCTTCACCATAGGGATCGTGCCTGGTTTCCTCCAGACGTGACACTAGGTATTCAGGCCAAAAAGTTCAATATTGGTTTCATCATGGTCTGACAGTGGTCTGACAGTCCTTTAGGTGCGTTTCAGCAAACTCAAAGAGGGCTGTCATGTGCCTTTTACTGAGGAGTGGCTTCCTTCTGGCAACTCTACCATAAAGGCCTGATTGGTGGCGTGCTGCAGAGATGGCTGTCCTTCTGGAGGAACTCTGGAGCTCTGTCAGAGTCACCATCGGGTTCTTCGTTACCTCCCTGACCAAGGCCCTTCTCCCCTGATTGCTCCACCCGACCAAAGTCAGCTATGAATACCAGGCCTGGTTTCCCAGATTTTTCAGTGTTCTATTGTTTCCAGCACTTGTCTTATATTTTCTCCAGTGTATCGTCCATGTAAAAAAACCTGTCTGATTAGGATGAATAATATCCAACAATAAAATGTTTATTCTAAGCTCTATATACTATGCTAGAATTTTTGCATCACACCACTGAAGTGTAAGGGGCCTCAAAAAAAAAAGATTTGACTGGATCTTTATATTTACCACTTGGGTCATGTTTCAGTAATATAGAAATCAGACATTCTTGCTGAGTATCTGATAATCCATTTAATACGAATACTTAAAGCATGCTAATAACGGTCCTCTGCGTGGAAATTATGTAACTACCATTGAAAAGTTTGGGGTCACTTCGAAATGTCCTTGTTTTTGAAATAAAATCACTTTTTTTGTCCATTAAAATAACATCAAATTGATCAGAAATACAGTGTAAACATTGTTAATGTTGTAAATGACTATTGTAGCTGGAAACTGTGTTCCAGTGGCATGTTGTGGTAGCTAATCCAAGTTTATCGTTTTAAAAGGGTAATTGATCATTAGAAATCCCTTTTGCAATTATGTTAGCACAGCTGAAATCTGTTGTTCTGATTAAAGAAGCAATAAAACTGGCCGCCTTTAGACTGGTTGAGTATCTGGAGCATCAGCAGTTGTGGGTTTGATTACAGGCTCAAAATGGCCAGAAACAAAGAACTTCGTCAGTCTGTTCTTGTTCTGAGAAATGAAGGCTATTTTATGCGAGAAATTGCCAAGAGGCTGAAGATCTCGGAAAACGCTTTGTACTACTCACTTCACAGAACAACGCAAACTGTCTCTAACCAGATAGAATAGAAAGAGGAGTGGGAGGCCCGGGTGCACAACTGAGCAAGATGACAAGTACATTACAGTGTCTAGTTTGAGAAACAGACGTCTCACAAGTCCTCAACTGGCAGCTTCATTAAATAGTACCCGCAAAATAGTACCAGTCTCAACATCAACAGTGAAGAGGGGACTTCAGGATGCTGGCCTTCTAGGCAGAGTTGCAAAGAAAAAGCCATATCTCAGACTGGCCAATAAAAATAAAAGATTAAGATGGGCAAAAGAACACAGACACTGGACAGAGGAAATAACAGCTGCTACACGATATCTAAGAAAGTCTTGAGCTATTGCTCACCCGAGGTAGAGTTTCTCATGATAAGCTGTAGACCACACTACCTACCGAGAGAGTTTTCATCTGTTTTCATCTGTACATAGCACCACAGACTGAGGCTGGCACTAAGATAGCATTGAATGAGCTGTATTCTGCCATTAGCAAACAAGAAAACCTTCACCCAGAGGTGGAGTTCCTAGTAGCCGGGGACTTTAATGCAGGGAAACTTAAATCCATTTCACCAAATTTCTATCAGCATGTTAAATGTGCAACCAGAGAGAAAAAAACGCTGGACCACCTTTACTCCATACACAGAGACGCATACAAAGCTCTCCCTGGCAAATCTGACCATAATTCTATTCTCCGGATTCCTGCTTACATGCAAAAATTAAAGTAGGAAGCACCAGTGAGTAGATCAATAAAAAAGTGGTCAGATGAAGCAGATGCTAAGCTACAGGACAGTTTTGCTAGCACAGACTGGAATATGTTCCGGGATTACTCCGATGGAATTGAGGGGTACACCACATCAGTCATTGGCTACATCAATGAGTGCATCAATGACATCGTCCCCACAGTGACCGGTACGTACTGTACATACCCCAACCAGAAGCCATGGATTACAGGCAACATCTGCACTGAGCTAAAGGATGGAGCTGCTGTTTTCAAGGAGAGGGACTCTAACCCGGAAGCTTATAAGAAATCCCTCTATGCCTTCTGACGAACCATCAAAAGGCAAAGCGTCAATAGAGGACTAAAATCGAATCGTACTACACCGGCTCTGACGCTCGTCGGATGTGGCAGGGCTTGCAAACCATTACAGACTACAAAGGGAAGCACAGCCGAGAGCTGCCCAGTGACACGAGCCTAGCAGACGAGCTAAACTACTTCTATGCTCGTTTCGAGCTGTTCAGAAAAACTGTGTGATCACGCTCTCCGCAGCCGATGTGAGTAAGACCGTTAAACAGGTCAACATTCACAAGGCCGCAGGGCCGCAGGGCCAGACGGATTAACAGGACGTGTGCTGCGAGCATGCTCTGACCAACTGGAAAGTGTCTTCACTGAAATTTTCAACCTCTCCCTGTCCGAGTCTGTAAACCTCCCCTATACTCACCTGGACTCACTCAATCACCTGTTTATTACCTCCCCTATACTCACCTGGACTCACTCAATCACCTGTTTATTACCTCCCCTATACTCACCTGGACTCACTCAATCACCTGTTTATTACCTCCCCTATACTCACCTGGACTCACTCAATCACCTGTTTATTACCTCCCCTATACTCACCTGGACTCACTCAATCACCTGTTTATTACCTCCCCTATACTCACCTGGACTCACTCAACCACCTGTTTATTACCTCCCCTATATTTGTCAGTTCCCCAGCTCTGTTCCCCAATGCAGATTTCTCCATTGTGTTAATGACTGTTTAACTCTGTGTTGTTTGTGTCGCACTGCTTTGCTTTATCTTGGCCAGGTTGCAATTGTAAATGAGAACTTGTTCTCAACTGGCCTACCTGGTTAAATAACGGTGAAATTTAAAATGTAAAATATAAAATTAAAATAGTAACTTTAATAACTCTACCTACATGTACATATTACCTCAACTAACCGGTGTCCCCGTACATTGACTCTGTACCGGTACCCCCCTATATATAGTCTCGCGATTGTTATTCTACTTTTTAATTACTTACTACTTCTACTCTTTAATTACTTGTTACTTTTATTTCTTATTATCAGTATTTTTTTTAAACTGCGTTGTTGGTTAAGGGCTTGTAAGTAAGCATTTCATACTGTTGTATTCGGAGCATGTGACTAATACAATTTGATTTGATTTATATGAGATCAGATGATGTTCCTGACACTGTAACACAGACTATATTTGACTCACAATTCTGGCAGCTTGGAACAGTGTAACTTCAAGGTGTTCTGGTGTTGCTGCATGGTCGAGTGGTGTGAATTTATGATCTTAGTTGATCTCAAATCAAATCAAATTTTATTTGTCACATTCACATGGTTAGCAGATGCTAATGCAAGTGTAGCAGAATGCTTGTGCTTCTAGTTCCGACAATGCAGTAATAACCAACGAGTAATCTAACCTAACAATTTCACAACTACTACCTTATACACACAAGAGTAAAGGGATGAAGAATATGTACATAAAAATATATGAATGAGTGATGGTACAGAACAGCATAGGCAAGATGCAGTAGATGGTATAGAGTACAGTATATACATATGAGATGAGTAATGTAGGGTATGTAAACATTATATTAAGTGGCTGTCACGTTCGTGGTAATAATGGTCGGACCAAGCTGCAGCGCGATATGGTTTACACATAATTTATTAAAGTGAAAAACCCAGAACAAAACAAATAAAGAAACAAACAACGAACCGTGACTAACGAACCGGGACTAACGAACCGCGACTAACGAACCGTGACCAATGAACCGTGACCAACGAACCGTGACTAACGAACCGGGACTAACGAACCGTGACTAACGAACGGTGACTAACGAACGGTGACTAACGAACGGTGACTAACGAACGGTGACTAACGAACCGTGACCAACGAACCGTGACCAACGAACCGTGACCAACGAACCGTGACTAATGAACCGGGACTAACGAACCGTGACTAACGAACCGGGACTAACGAACCGTGACTAACGAACGGTGACTAACGAACGGCGACTAACGAACGGTGACTAACGAACGGTGACTAACGAACCGTGACTAACGAACCGTGACCAACGAACCGTGACCAACGAACCGTGACTAATGAACCGGGACTAACGAACCGTGACTAACGAACCGTGACTAAAGAACCGTGACTAACGAACCGTGACCAACGAGATGCTACGTGCAATAACTCAAAACACATACATTCAAACAACATCCCATAACCCACAGGTGGAAAAATGCAACTTAAGTATGATCCCCAATTAGAGACAACGATTACCAGCTGCCTCTAATTGGGAATCATACATAAACCCCAACATAGAAAATAAACCTAGAACCGCACATAGAAATAATAAACTAGACTAAAACTCCTAGTCACGCCCTGACCTACTCTACCATAGAAAATATAGGCTTTCTATGGTCAGGACGTGACAGTGACATTGTTTAAAGTGGCTAGTGATACATTTTACATACATTTTTCCATTATTAAAGTGGCTGGAGTTGAGTCTTGGATTTTAGAGCTGTTGATTTATATCTAGAACCTGAAAGGGTACTTTGGCTGACCCCATAGCAGAACCCTTTGAAGAACCTTTATTGGTTCCAGGTAGAACTCTTTTTGCATCCATGTAGAACCCTTTCCAAAAGTGTTCTATCTGAAACCAAATAAGGTAATCCTATGGGCACAGCCGAAGAAACCCTTTGGAACTCTTTTTTTTCTAAGAGTGTATTCATTAAAGAGAAATCACTGAACAGAACTTTTATTCGTTTTGAATCTTAAAAGTTCCTAGGAATTTATCTTCTTAGGGCTAAACTGTTACCCTTAGGTTTATCAGACCAACTGTAAGGGGCAAAGGCAGGTTGTTTGCACACACACACAGATTTGTACCATAAAGTGGCTAATGGTAGGGAGAAGGCGATAGGAGCAGACCTGTGTCTACAGGGAAGGCGGCAGCGGTAGGAGCAGACCTGTGTCTACAGGGAAGGTGGCAGCGGTAGGAGCAGACCTGTGTCTACAGGGAAGGTGGCAGCGGTAGGAGCAGACCTGTGTCTACAGGGAAGGTGGCAGCGGTAGGAGCAGACCTGTGTCTACAGGGAAGGCGGCAGCGGTAGGAGCAGACCTGTGTCTACAGGGAAGGCGGCAGCGGTAGGAGCAGACCTGTGTCTACAGGGAAGGTGGCAGCGGTAGGAGCAGACCTGTGTCTACAGGGAAGGTGGCAGCGGTAGGAGCAGACCTGTGTCTACAGGGAAGGCGGCAGCGGTGGGAGCAGACCTGTGTCTACAGGGAAGGTGGCAGCGGTAGGAGCAGACCTGTGTCTACAGGGAAGGCGGCAGCGGTAGGAGCAGACCTGTGTCTACAGGGAAGGTGGCAGCGGTAGGAGCAGACCTGTGTCTACAGGGAAGGCGGCAGCGGTAGGAGCAGACCTGTGTCTACAGGGAAGGTGGCAGCGGTAGGAGCAGACCTGTGTCTACAGGGAAGGTGGCAGCGGTAGGAGCAGACCTGTGTCTACAGGGAAGGTGGCAGCGGTAGGAGCAGACCTGTGTCTACAGGGAAGGTGGCAGCGGTAGGAGCAGACCTGTGTCTACAGGGAAGGTGGCAGCGGTAGGAGCAGACCTGTGTCTACAGGGAAGGTGGCAGCGGTAGGAGCAGACCTGTGTCTACAGGGAAGGTGGCAGCGGTAGGAGCAGACCTGTGTCTACAGGGAAGGCGGCAGCGGTAGGAGCAGACCTGTGTCTACAGGGAAGGTGGCAGCGGTAGGAGCAGACCCCTGTGTCTACAGGGAAGGTGGCAGCGGTAGGAGCAGACCTGTGTCTACAGGGAAGGTGGCAGCGGTAGGAGCAGACCTGTGTCTACAGGGAAGGTGGCAGCGGTAGGAGCAGACCTGTGTCTACAGGGAAGGTGGCAGCGGTAGGAGCAGACCTGTGTCTACAGGGAAGGTGGCAGCGGTAGGAGCAGACCTGTGTCTACAGGGAAGGTGGCAGCGGTAGGAGCAGACCTGTGTCTACAGGGAAGGTGGCAGCGGTAGGAGCAGACCTGTGTCTACAGGGAAGGTGGCAGCGGTAGGAGCAGACCTGTGTCTACAGGGAAGGTGGCAGCGGTAGGAGCAGACCCCTGTGTCTACAGGGAAGGTGGCAGCGGTAGGAGCAGACCTGTGTCTACAGGGAAGGTGGCAGCGGTAGGAGCAGACCTGTGTCTACAGGGAAGGTGGCAGCGGTAGGAGCAGACCTGTGTCTACAGGGAAGGTGGCAGCGGTAGGAGCAGACCCCTGTGTCTACAGGGAAGGTGGCAGCGGTAGGAGCAGACCTGTGTCTACAGGGAAGGTGGCAGCGGTAGGAGCAGACCTGTGTCTACAGGGAAGGTGGCAGCGGTAGGAGCAGACCTGTGTCTACAGGGAAGGCGGCAGCGGTAGGAGCAGACCTGTGTCTACAGGGAAGGTGGCAGCGGTAGGAGCAGACCCCTGTGTCTACAGGGAAGGTGGCAGCGGTAGGAGCAGACCTGTGTCTACAGGGAAGGTGGCAGCGGTAGGAGCAGACCTGTGTCTACAGGGAAGGTGGCAGCGGTAGGAGCAGACCTGTGTCTACAGGGAAGGTGGCAGCGGTAGGAGCAGACCCCTGTGTCTACAGGGAAGGTGGCAGCGGTAGGAGCGACGTGATTGTGAATAATCTGATGGCGGACGGGTCCTGTGCTGTGCTGCTTGATATCAGGACTGCCTTTATAAATAAGTAATGCGTTAGATGCTGTTCCTGGCTTTTACAAGACTCATTACACCGACTAATGGGCATGAAATGGACAGCTCTCTCTCCCTTCTCTTTCGCAGTGTGCTGCAGTTCCTGGAACACCTCATGTTCACTCAAACCCCCCCTTCTCATGCTGAATTGCATTAGTGCATGTGAGTCTTCCGGGAACCAAATCATCTATTCCACGCACATTGTTTTCCAGTAACCTGCCATTCCCTTTGGTTCCTATGTACTATGTATATATAATAGCAGGATACTACATCATTCTCTGTCTCCCAAATAGATTTTGACATGAAGATGAATAACAAACATAAACAATGATCCCTTGAGCAAAAAAAATTATAATCTGAAACTGGAAACCCAAAGGGGCCTTTGAAACCTAAAAGAATACTTCCCTGCTCAATGAATGGAGAAGTACACTATTGATTTACCTTTTGTAAATTGCTTGGAGGCAATCATGTCAAGGGTCGCTAGATTGATCGATTGGTCTCCACTCAATCTGATTGATTGCTCAACCGATGAAGCAGTGGTGATGGGATCTTAATTTGATTATTGATTTCAAGTCTGTCTCTTTTACAGATGTGTGTGTGTGTGTGTGTGTGTGTGTGTGTGTGTGTGTGTGTGTGTGTGTGTGTGTGTGTGTGTGTGTGTGTGACATATTTCTGAGACTCAGTTAAAGGCCCAGTACAGTCAAAACATGATTTTCTTTTGTTTTATGTTTACTGAACAAAAATATGGATGGAACAATTTCAACGATTTTTACTGAGTTACAGTTCAAATAAGGAAATCAGTCAATTTAAATAAATGAATTAGGCCCTCTTCATGGGTGGGCCTGGGAGGGCATAGGCCCACCCACTGGGGAGCCAGGCCCAGACAATCAGGATTAATTTTTCCCCACAGAAGGACATTATTACAGACAAAAATACTTCTCAGTTTCATCAGCTTTCCGGGGGGCTTGTCTCAGATGATTCCGCAGGTGAAGAAGTCGGATGTGGAGGTCCTGGGCTGGCGTGGTTGTACGTGGTCTGCAGTTGTGAGGCCAGTTGGACGTACTGCAAAATTCTCTAGAATGACATTGGAAGCAGCTTGTGGTAGAGAAATGAACATTCAATTATCTGGCAGCTCTGGCTCTGGTGGACATTCCTGCATGCAGCATGCCAATTGCACGCTCCTTCAAAACTAGAGACATCTGTAGCACTGTGTTGTGTGATAAAACTGCACATTTTAGAGTGGTCTGTTATGGTCCCCTGCACAAGATGCACCTGTGTAATGATCATGCTGTTTAATCAGCTTCTTGATATGCCTCACCTGTCAGGTGGATTATCTTGGCAAAGGAGAAATGCTCACTAACAGGGATGTAAACAAATATGTGCACAAAATTTTAGAGAAATAAACTTTTTGTACGTATGGAACATATCTGGGATATCTGGGACACTTTACATGTTGGGTTTTATATTTTTTGTTCAGTATATATTTACACACTATGAGGTGGGAATAATAATGTGAAATTGTGAAAATTAGGATAATTCCCTTTTAGTTAGTGTAAGAGATATCAGAAAACAAATAGCTTGAAATGTCAGCCTTTTTGGTGGGATGGAGTTTTGGCCCACCTGGTGACATCACCAGGCGGTAAATTAGCTAATTAACCTAAGAAAGAGAGTCCCAAACCTCTCTGCAATAACAGCTAGTTTTCACTTTTCCCCTCCACACTCAGACCACTCCCAGACAGTCCTAGCAAAGTCTTGGTTGAGAAATTGCTCTCTGCTGAGAAGCTATTTTTGTTTGTTTTTGACCATTTTGATTTAAAACAATCACAGTAAGGTACTTAACTAACTCAGAAATGATTTGATATTGAGATCAATTTTAAAAAGTCTACATTGGACCTTTAACACAAATCACAACATGAACCTTTCCACAAATCACACCTTATTTACGTGATACCGTGCCTTCACAAAATAGTCCCTTTGACTTATTCCACATTTGGTTGTGTTACACACAATACCCCATAATAACAAAGTGATAACATGTTTTCAGATATTCTTGCTAATTTATTCAATATGAAATACAGAAATATCTCATTTATATTCACACCCCTGAGTCAATACATGTTAGAATCACATTTGGCAGAAATTACAGCTGTGAGTCTTTGCACAACTGGATTGTATAATATTTGCAGATAATTCATTTAAAAAATTATTCAAGCTATGTAAAATTGGTTGTTGATCATTGCTAAACAACCATTTTCAGGTCTTGCCATAGATTTTCAAGTAGATTTAAGTCAAAACTGTAACTCAGCGACTCAGAAACATTCACTGTCTTCTTGATAAGCAACTCTAGTGTAGATTTGGCCTTGTGTTGTAGGTTATTGTCCTGCTGAAAAGTGAATTCATCTCCCAGTGTCTGGTGGAAAGCAAACTGAACCAGGTTTTGCTCTAGGATTTTGCGTGTGCTTAGCTCCATTCCATTTCTTTATTTATCCTGAAAAACATCCCAGACCTTAATGATGACAAGCATACTCAAAACATGATGCAACCACCACCATGCTTGAAAATATGGAGAGTGGTACTCAGTAATGTGTTGTATTGGATTTGCCCCAAACATACCACTTTGTATTCAGGACAAAAAGTGAATTGCTTTGCCACATTTTTTGCATTATTACTTTAGTGCCTTGTTGCAAACAGTATGTATGTTTTTGAATATGTTTATTCTGTACAAGCTTCCTTCTTTTTACTCTGTCAATTAGGTTAGCATTGTGGAGTAACTAAAATGTTGTTGATCCATCCTCAGTTCTCTCCTATCACAGCCATTAAACTCTGTAACTGTTTTAAAGTCACCATTGGCCTCATGGTGAAATCCCTGAGCGGTTTCTTTCCTCTCCTGCAACTGAGTTAAGAAGGACACCTGTATCTTTGTAGTGACTGGGTGTATTGATACACCATCCAAAGGGATATTAAATGTCTGCTTTTTTTATACCAATAGGTGCCCTCCTTTGCGAGGAATCAGAAAACCTCCCTGGTCTTGGTGGTTGAATTTGTATTTGAAATTCACTATTCGACTGAGGGACCTTACAGATCATATGTGGGGTACAGAGATGAGGTAGTTATTCCAAAATCATGTTTAACACTATTATTGCACACAGTGTGAGTCCATGCAACTTTTTATGTTACTTGTTAAGCATATTTTTTACTCCTGGACGTATTTAAGCTTGCCCTAACAAAGGGGTTGAACACTTATTTGTACTTGTATTCGTATTAATTAGAATCCCCATTACTCTTCCTGGGATCCAAACACATTAAGGCCCTTACATTACCAGTGGAGATTTTAGCAGGGAAATTTTGGTGAGGAAAACTCCCCCCAACATTTGTTGATGCATGCCAGCGAAGTCACTACACAACACTAAACTACATTCATTGCACTATAACGGTGACAAACAGTGCCCACAAACTGTTAGCGCCAACAGCAGAGCTTTCTTTTCAGCACCATGGAGTGAATCCTTACCACCGCTACACCTGGCTAGTTCCCAGTTGTCTTGAACTCACTGAAGTCTGAGATTTCCCAGTTCCAAGTTTCCAGCACGGCCAATGTATTCAACCTTTTATGGCCCATGGTATTGAATGTTTATCCTTTTAAGCTTAGAAATGGTGGGGCTCTGCATATAAAACAAAATATGAAACAGTACATCATATAACATTATTACACCACTACATTTCTACAATAGAAATAGTATAATACCACCATACAACAATATTACAATGTACGTGTGTGTAGAGTGCGTGTGGTAGCACCTGTATGCGTGTGTCTGTGCCTGTGTGTGTCTCTTCACAGTCCCAGCTGTTCCATAAGGTGCATTTTTATCTGTTTTTTTTCAATCTGATTCTACTGCTTGTATCAATTACCTGATGTGGAATAGAGTTCCATGTAGTCATAGCTCTATGTAGTTCTGTGCGTTTCCCATAGTCTGTTCTAGACTTGGAGATTGTGAAGAGACTCAAGACATTTCAGATTTTAATTTTTAATTAATTTGTAAACATTACTAAAAACAAAATTCCACTTTGACATTATGGGGTATTGTGTGTCGGTAGGCAAGTGACACAAAATAAAAATGTAATCCATTTTAAATTCAGGCGGTAACACACCAAAATAAAATAAAAAAGGTCAAGAGGTGTGAATGCTTTGTGGAGGCCCTGTATCACTGACATTAATCAGGGCAAAATGTGTAGAATTGCAGGAACGTAGCTGTAAAACATTTTTTTGCAGGAAGTTAACTTTAAAACTGACATTTTTCTCTCCTTAGTCAAGAAGGGGGGCAATAAAAAAAATTGCCCACTTGGTGCCCCCCCCCCCCCCCCTGCCTGTATGCATTCTACATTGGTGTGCATAATCTCCCTCTACTGCATGAAAGAATTATACAGATCACTAGCAGCAGTATTCAGATTAGTCAAAAGCTTTCCATCCACTAGTGTCTTGACCTTTATGTAGGCTACAAACACCCAGGCTTAATAAATACTGAAAATCCATAGTCAAATGAGGGAGAGCTCCAAAGGTTACCAACGAGTAGCCTTTGATAATACCAATCTCCAATCGACACCCTGGATGGCTCGTCCAGTGACGTCTGAAAAAACAGCAATGACGTTGACGTCACTGACCCTCAGCCTGGCTTTACATTTGTCACCGTGGCAGCCAGAACTCCTTTCTCCCATCATTAAAATACATCTTACTCCTTCTGTCCTGCTAGCATGTGTTCCATGTTGCCTAGTGACCTCGCTCAGTGGAATTAAAAGGGGATTACGAAAGGGATGCGGTTTTAAACTGAACTGGTGTAGAGTAGTGGTGTAGAGTAGAGGTGTAGAGTAGAGGTGTAGAGTAGAGGTGTAGAGTAGAGGTGTAGAGTAGAGGTGTAGAGTAGAGGTGTAGAGTAGTGGTGTAGAGTAGTGGTGTAGAGTAGAGGTGTAGAGTAGAGGTGTAGAGTAGAGGTGTAGAGTAGTGGTGTAGAGTAGAGAGGTGTAGAGTAGTGGTGTAGAGTAGAGGTGTAGAGTAGAGGTGTAGAGTAGAGGTGTAGAGTAGAGGTGTAGAGTAGAGGTGTAGAGTAGTGGTGTAGAGTAGTGGTGTAGAGTAGAGGTGTAGAGTAGTGGTGTAGAGTAGTGGTGTAGAGTAGAGGTGTAGAGTAGTGGTGTAGAGTAGAGGTGTAGAGTAGTGGTGTAGAGTAGTGGTGTAGAGTAGAGGTGTAGAGTAGTGGTGTAGAGTAGAGGTGTAGAGTAGTGGTGTAGAGTAGAGGTGTAGAGTAGTGGTGTAGAGTAGTGGTGTAGAGTAGAGGTGTAGAGTAGTGGTGTAGAGTAGAGGTGTAGAGTAGAGGTGTAGAGTAGTGGTGTAGAGTAGAGGTGTAGAGTAGAGAGGTGTAGAGTAGTGGTGTAGAGTAGAGGTGTAGAGTAGAGGTGTAGAGTAGAGGTGTAGAGTAGAGGGAGGCTGTGGTGTAGAGTAGAGGTGTAGAGTAGAGGTGTAGAGTAGAGGTGTAGAGTAGTGGTGTAGAGTAGAGGTGTAGAGTAGTGGTGTAGAGTAGTGGTGTAGAGTAGAGGTGTAGAGTAGAGGTGTAGAGTAGAGGTGTAGAGTAGTGGTGTAGAGTAGTGATGTAGAGTAGAGGGAGGCTGTGGTGTAGTAGGACTCTGATCTAAAGACTGCTGCAGCAAGCCCAGATCTTAAACCTTTATGTGAGGAACACAAAATCCATTCTATTACCAGCATGTTTCCGGGGAATGGGTAACCTCCTTCTTTTGACTGTTCCCTTTTTAAGGGCCAGGAGATTCTCGAATGCCTGCCAGTGCCAGTTGCCATGGAGACTTGTGTAGGGAAAAGCAAAGAGGAGCTTTCTCTCTTGGAGTTGATCATAGCCTCTTGCTCGTTTTGTGTCGATAATTCTACTGAGGTTTGATGAATCTCACAGCATCAATGTGTAATGTATGCACAGTTACAATGAGTGGTCTATCTCAAAATTAAATAACATTAGGGACAGATCAGGGCTGGTCCATCATAAAGAAAAATGCACCTCTCCCCAACTAAAAAAAAAACATTTTTACACGACCCTCCCCTTGTACTGTAAAATAGATTGAACACCCTCATATAATTTACTCAAAATAATATTTAAGACCACAAATAAAAATAACTATAGTGACCCTTTGTTTATTTAAAAAAATGTCATTATTTTCAGTTCGCTGCAACCAGCGACTGGAAAGAGCTACAACAAACACTCAAACTGGACAGTTTTATCTCAATCGCTTCATTCAAAGACTCAATCATGGACACTCTTACTGACAGTTGTGGCTGCTTTGTGTGATGTATTGTTGTCTCTACCTTCTTGCCCTTTGTGCTGTTGTCTGTGCCCAATAATGGTAGTACCCTGTTTTGTGCTGCTACCATGTTGTGTTGCTACCATGTTGTTGTCATGTGTTGCTACCATGCTGTGTTGTCATGTGTTGCTGCCATGCTATGTTGTTGTCTTCGTTCTCTCTTTATGTAGTGTTGTCTTTCTTGTCGTGATGTGTGTTTTGTCCTATATTTTTAATCCCAGACCCCGTCCCCCAGAAGGCCTTTTGGTAGGCCGTCATTGTAAAAAAGACTTTGTTCTTAACTGACTTACCTAGTTAAATAATAATAAAGGTTAAATTTAAAAATCATAAATAAATGTGGATATCAACTTTGTCACTTCAGCATGCTTTTTTGGCACAGTGGATGCCAAGCAGGGCTACAGGACAGAAAGTTGAGGGACGACCACCACAGACGAGCTCACTCTCTCTACCTGTTTCATTACTTCATGATCAGAGACAGTTGCAGACAATGATCAGCTGTGGGGGAATCCGATTTTTTTAATCATATAAAATATATGCAACAATTCTTCCACCATCAGTTTTCTGTGCCAATGCAACACACAACCAACAAACCAAACATACCGACTTTGGGCAGCTCGATATCATGGTTTCCATTTTCAACACCAAAATCAAGACTATGTCAATCTCGAGAAACAGAAAACACATCACTCCCTACCTTAGGCTTACCCAGTATTGAATGTTGCGGCAGGAAGGTAGCAGCAGAAGAATGTTGCGGTAGGTAGCCTAGTGGTGAGAGTATTGAGCCAGTAACCGAAAGGTTGCTAGATCAAATCCCGAGCTGACAAGGTAAAAAATCTGTCATTCTGCCCCTGAACAAGGCAGTTAACCCACTGTTCCTAGTCCGTCATTGTAAATAAGAATTTGTTCTTCACTGACTTGCCTAGTTAAATATATATTTTTTTGAAGGTTTGGCATAACAATCTCTGAATGTCATTAAACTGTCACGAACCGGCTCGAAGTCCGTAACAAAAAGGGAGACAACACGGAGATAAGGAATAACAAAAATATATTTATTAACTGAGGTAACCTATATACAAATAAACAATGGTGTGTGTAGTCAGTAATCAATAGTGTAAATGAGTGGTTGCGTGTATAGATGTGATGAGGAGTGTTGAAAGATGCCAAAGCAAACCGGCCGGCCACAAAAATGCCACAACCAAAATCAAACAGCGTGTCTGCATGGAGAGTCTCCTTGATGAATGGGGAAGAGGTGTATTCATCCCGGGACACACCCGGGTCCAGGTGTGTCCCATGTCACTGACAACACTCTCAGCTCCGCCCACCGACATCCTATTAAGGAAAATAAGAGCAAAGAGAAAGAATTCGGCAGACGGAATGGGAGGGTTGTCAACCAACAAGGACCCCGGAACTACATACCAGTCACACAAACAAATTGACCCAGCCTGCTTCCCAAATTGACCCAGCCTACGTCCCAAATTAATGAGGGGTACGTATTCACACTTCCACTTGCCCCAGCAAACGTCGTCCTCCCCAGACCTCAGCAACCTTTGAGCACAGGAGGCAACCTTTAAGAGGAAAGAAGAAAACGAGACCAGAAGGGAACAGACAGGAGCGATAGAACAGGTTTTACCGTCCTCTGTAGACTCCCACTGTTCATTCTCAGAGGAACGTGCATAAAAGGGTTTTAACAGATTTACATGGCACAGTTGGTGTGCTTTTCTCCGTTCTGAAGTGGCAACTAGATAGTTTGTCAGTGCACTGGCGCACAACCGTATATGGACCTTGAAACTTTGCTTGAAAAGGAGAACAAACAATTGGCAGCAGAGCAAGAACCTGGTCACCTGGACTAAAGTGACGAGGCTCAGTTCGCCGATCAAATATGCCCTTCATCCTCTCCTGTGAAGATGATAGCTTCTCTTTAGCCATTTCACCAGCGGCATACAGCCGTCGCCGGAAATCACACGCATACGATAACAGGGACTGAGGAGGCTCGGGAGACTTCCAGTCATCCTGGAGAACAGATAGAAGTCCACGCACCCTATGTCCAAACACAAGGTCATTTGGACTGAAACCCGTGCTCTCCTGTGAAACCTCCCTAGCGGCTAACAGTAACCAAGGCAACCCCTCCTCCCAATCCTTATCCATCTCAGTACAATAAGCTATCAACAAAGACTTAAGTGTTTGATGGAAACGTTCCAGCGCTCCTTGACTATGCACGTGATAGGCGCTAGACAAATTGTGTTTAATATGGAGCTGTTGGAGAACCTTACCAAACAGATTAGAGGTGAAATTAGATCACTTGATCACTCTGAATGACCTTAGGGATTCCAAACAGTGAGATAAAGTGAGTCAAAGGTTTTAGCACAGTCATGATAGACCTGAGAGGATAGGCATCAGGAAACCTAGTGGTCTGACACATCACAGTGAACAGGTAACTACTACCCCTTTTAGAATGAGGCAGAGGACCAACACAGTCAATTATCAGATACACAAAAGGTTGGTTGAGTACAGGAATGGGAAACAATGGTACCAGCTTGATACCAGCTTGATTAGGTTTACCTGTTAATTGACAGGTGTGACAAGTGTTGATGAACTCAGAAACATCCCTCTTTAACCTAGGCCAAAGAAATGTCTTAATATGCGATTGTAGGTTTTCCCTCACACCCATATGTCCAGCAACGTCATTGTGGGAAGTTGTCAACACCAACTCACAAAGCTTAACTGGTACAACAACCTGACTAATCACCTCTCCCACAAAACAACTACCATGAGACACCCACTTTCTCATCAGGACATCCTCTTGGAGAAAATAGCCATGGGCGACATCTCCCAACTGTTCCACAGGCACAATTTGGTCACGCAACTCTTCTAATGTGGAGTCAGCCCTTTGCTCCTTGATTTGGTGTTTTGCAACAGAGGTCTCTTTCCATTCATCAAATTGTCGCTTCCTAGCTTGGATTGATTGGTTCATTTTATTTGTCACTAGAAAAAAATTACATATATGCACAAATAATTTAAAAAGTGATCGAGATTGCACAATAAAGTCTGGGACTTGTTTCCATTGTGGTCCCTACATTTCCTGCAGCATATGGTACAGTCTAATTTACACATCTCTATCTGGCTTTCGGGGGTCACCTTATTATTTTATTGTAAAGATTATATATCTTTTTTTTTCAGCTGTAGAGTTTTAAAACAGCATATCACTTGAATATTGTTGCTTTAAATCAGTGCACACTCGAGCACTGTCATAGTCTTTCACTCTCTCCATCAATTCCATTCAAATTGCACCCAGAATATATAATTATAAAGCAAACGTCCAATTCTAAATCTTCTTATTATTATTATTATTGTGGGGCTTACGCAGCAGCTTCAATCTTCAACATACAGTGCCTTGCGAAAGTATTCGGCCCCCTTGAACTTTGCGACCTTTTGCCACATTTCACGCTTCAAACATAAAGATATAAAACTGTATTTTTTTGTGAAGAATCAACAACAAGTGGGACACAATCATGAAGTGGAACGACATTTATTGGATATTTCAAACTTTTTTAACAAATCAAAAACTGAAAAATTGGGCGTGCAAAATTATTCAGCCCCTTTACTTTCAGTGCAGCAAACTCTCTCCAGAAGTTCAGTGAGGATCTCTGAATGATCCAATGTTGACCTAAATGACTAATGATGATAAATACAATCCACCTGTGTGTAATCAAGTCTCCGAAAGAATGCACCTGCACTGTGATAGTCTCAGAGGTCCGTTAAAAGCGCAGAGAGCATCATGAAGAACAAGGAACACACCAGGCAGGTCCGAGATACTGTTGTGAAGAAGTTTAAAGCCGGATTTGGATACAAAAAGATTTCCCAAGCTTTAAACATCCCAAGGAGCACTGTGCAAGCGATAATATTGAAATGGAAGGAGTATCAGACCACTGCAAATCTACCAAGACCTGGCCGTCCCTCTAAACTTTCAGCTCATACAAGGAGAAGACTGATCAGAGATGCAGCCAAGAGGCCCATGATCACTCTGGATGAACTGCAGAGATATACAGCTGAGGTGGGAGACTCTGTCCATAGGACAACAATCAGTCAGTCGTATATTGCACAAATCTGGCCTTTATGGAAGAGTGGCAAGAAGAAAGCCATTTCTTAAAGATATCCATAAAAAGTGTTGTTTAAAGTTTGCCACAAGCCACCTGGGAGACACACCAAACATGTGGAAGGAGGTGCTCTGGTCAGATGAAACCAAAATTGAACTTTTTGGCAACAATGCAAAATGTTATGTTTGGCGTAAAAGCGATGCAGCTCATCACCCTGAACACACCATCCCCACTGTCAAACATGGTGGTGGCAGCATCATGGTTTGGGCCTGCTTTTCTTCAGCAGGGACAGGGAAGATGGTTAAAATTGATGGGAAGATGGATGGAGCCAAATACAGGACCATTCTGGAAGAAAACCTGATGGAGTCTGCAAAAGACCTGAGACTGGGACGGAGATTTGTCTTCCAACAAGACAATGATCCAAAACATAAAGCAAAATCTACAATGGAATGGTTCAAAAATAAACATATCCAGGTGTTAGAATGGCCAAGTCAAAGTCCAGACCTGAATCCAATCGAGAATCTGTGGAAAGAACTGAAAACTGCTGTTCACAAATGCTCTCCATCCAACCTCACTGAGCTCGAGCTGTTTTGCAAGGAGGAATGGGAAAAAAATTCAGTCTCTCGATGTGCAAAACTGACAGAGACATACCCCAAGCGACTTACAGCTGTAATCGCAGCAAAAGGTGACGCTACAAAGTATTAACTTAAGGGGGCTGAATAATTTTGCACGCCCAATTTTTCAGTTTTTGATTTGTTAAAAAAGTTTGAAATATCCAATAAATGTCATTCCACTTCATGATTGTGTCCCACTTGTTGTTGATTCTTCACAAAAAAATACAGTTTTATATCTTTATGTTTGAAGCCTGAAATGTGGCAAAAGGTCGCAAAGTTCAAGGGGGCCGAATACTTTCGCAAGGCACTGTACTTCTTATTGTGGGACTTGTGAAGCAAAAGCACTAGCTTCCTCTTCGACATACTACTTCTTCTTCGTCTACTTCTTCTTCGTCTACTTCTTCTTTAGCACGCTACTCCTCTTACACCGTTTAAGCTAGAAATGCCGCTCAAAATTTAAAACGTTCAGAATGGTAATGCTTGAGTTGCTTGTATACAACTTTTTTGATATCTTTTATACTTTTTAATAAATTAAACCTGTTGTCCTCCATCCCGTTGTATGGGATTTCCTCAAGATTCTAAAAAGCCCAATTGTGACATCATCACTTCAAACTTCCATTCACTGTAAATGCAATAATGCAACTTTTGACACAAATCAGCAACTTTGACCACTTTGCAACAACTTAGACAAAAACTTACTCAAATCTTGCATTTGAACATAAAATTATATTCTGATAAAAAGTTACAGCTATTTTTGTAAACGCATCAACAACATTTTCTGTTACTTTTTTTGCAAACAACTGCAGTTTTGACCACTTCCCCAACAATTTGGACAAAAAGTTGGAGGGTACAAAATCTTCCTCTACTTCTCTGCTTTTCAAAACTGAATACATTTTAGAAATATGTTATCAGTAGATCTGTTTTAGTTACCCATCAACTGCTCTCTTTTTACACACAGTAAGTCATGTCAGAAGCTAATGTTAGCAGATTAATTATTTGCCAACAACAGTTGCATATTCCAATAAAATTACATCACATTTTTAAGGTCACTTTATAGCTTTGTCTAACAAAACTATTATGAATCTAGCAAATACGTTTTGTGGGTCAGAGCATGGTATTTATTTGGTATTAAAGCACTGTATGTTACCATGTTTTTCACACTTGCTTTAGCCATAGTGGAGCAGTGTTGCCAATGTTACTGTTCCCTAGCAACGCTTTGCTTGGTGAAAGAGAAGTCTTCATAGCTCGACAAATCCCCATGATTTGTGAACTACTGACCACTCAACTTGCCTAGCAACGCTGGACTCGCGGGAATGAATGTCTTCATAGCTTTTCAAATTCCCTTGACTTGTTCATCTGTTTCAGACTGAACAGCTAGCGCTGTTTCTAATGCTTACTAGCATTGTCCTTCTTTTCCAGGATCATTCTCCGTGTTCTAAATAACTTAACTGACTAGTTTGCCGGTCTCTATAGAGGAGTAGGGCTGTAAACCCTCTTATTGGATTGAGTGGATTACGAATTCTACCAAAACAAAGTTACAGCTGTTTGACAGAGTTTATAGTGACAAAAAGTGTCTAGGTAACGTCTATTAACAACTCTCCGTGTAATCATTGAGCTGCCTGAACGGAGCTGTTGTTATGGATACTCACAGACAGAGAGGGCAAAAATTATGACTTGGGTGAAGAGTGACCACAATTACTGACCACAACCACACAAATATTGACCCCACCACAAGTGAACCACACAACTACAGACCACAACACAACTACTGACAATAACCACACAACTACTGACCACAATGATACATTTTATTAGTGTGGCTAGACATTTGAGTCAGTATGTTGGCAGCAGCCACTCAATGTTAGTGATGGCCTGTTTTTCAGTCTCTCGGTCCTAGCTTTGATGCACCTGTACTGACCTGTACTGACCTCACCTTCTGGATGATAGTGGGGTGAACAGGTGATTGTTGTCCTTGATGATCTTTTTGACCTTCCTGTGACATAGGGTGGTGTAGGTGTCCTGGAGGGCAGGTAGTTTGCCCCCGGTGATGCGTTGTGCAGACCTCACTACCCTCTGGAGAGCCTTACAGTTGTGGGCGGAGCAGTTGCCGTACCAGGCGGTGGTACAGCCCGATATGATGCTCTCGATTGTGCATCTGTAAAAGTTTGAGTGTTTTTGGTGACAATCCAAATTTCTTCAGCCTCCTGAGGTTGAAGAGGCGCTGTTGCACCTTCTTCACCACGCTGTCTGTGTGGGTGGACCATTTCATTTTGTCTGTGATGTGTACGCCGAGGCACAGAAAACTTTCCACCTTTTCCACTACTGTCCAGTCGATGTGGATAGGGTGGTGCTCCCTCTGCTGTTTCCTGAAGTCCACGATCATCACCATATTTTCCTGACACCACACTCCGAGGGCCCTCACCTCCTCCATGTAGGTCGTCTCGTCATTGTTGCCCACAACCACACAACTTCTGACCACAACCACAAAACTTCTGACCACACAAATACTGACCACGTCACAACTACTGACCACAATTACTGACCACAACCACACAAATTCTGACCACAAAAACCTAACTACTGACAAAACAACTACTGACCACAATCATACAAACTCTGACCAAAACCACACCACTTCTGACCACACAACTATTCACCACTCATCTAAATCACCATAATTACTGACCACCACAATTATTGACCACAACTACCTGGCTACAACTACTGACCACAACCACACAACTACTGAACACACAACTACTGACCACTCAACCACTGACCACTACTACTGACCACAACCACACAAATAGTGACCACAATTACTAACCACAACCACACAAATACTGAACATACAACTACTGACCACTCAACCACTGACCAATACTACTGACCACAACTACACCACTTCTGACCACAACTACAGAACTTTTGACCACACAACTACTGACCACAACCACAGAACTTCTGACCACACAACTACTGACCACAACCACAGAACTTCTGACCACACAACTACTGATCAAAACCACAACTACACAACTTTTGACCACAACTACAGAACTTTTGACCACACCACTACTGACCACAACCACACCACTACTGACCACAAACACACCACTACTGACCACAACCACACCACTACTGACCACAAACACACCACTACTGACCACAAACACACCACTACTGACCACAAACACAGAACTTCTGACCACACAACTACTGACCACAACCACACCACTACTGACCACAAACACAGAACTTCTGACCACACAACTTCTGACCACAACCACACAACTTCTGACCACAACCACACCACTACTGACAACAACCACACCACTACTGACCACAAACACAGAACTTCTGACCACACAATTACTGACCACAACCACACAACTTCTGACCACACACTTTTGACTACTGTTCTGACCACAACCATACATCTGCTGACCACATCTAGTGACCAAAACCACACAACTTCTGACCACATCTAATCCCCACAATTGCTGACCACAACCACACAACTACTGATCACTACTGCGACCACAACTACTGCTCTGGTCTGCACTAGCTCTGGTCCAGCTCTAGCCCTGGGTGTTGCTAGCTAGCTCTGCCTCACACTAACTCTGGTCTGTGCTCTAAATTATAACTGTAACGATAGTCTTTGGTGGAATTAGAGAAAGATGCAGCATGGATTAGGTTAATCATATTCTTTAATGATAATCAGAAAAACAAGAAAGAGCGAACCAATGAAACATACAGCCTTGTAGGGCTCAACAGCAACCATACAAGGACAAGATCCCACAACATAGGTGGGAAAAAAGGCTACATAAGTGTGATTCCCAATCAGAGAAAACGATAGACAGTTGCCTCCGATTGGGAACCACACTTGGCCAAACACAATGGAATACAACACATAGAATGCTCACCCAAATCACACCCTGACCAAACCAAATAGAGACATAAAAAGGCTCTCTAAGGTCAGGGCGTGACAGTACACCCCCCCCCCACAAAGGTGCGGACTCCGGCCGCAAAACCTGAACCTATAGGGGAGGGTCCGGGTGGGCATCTATCCTCGGTGGCGGCTCCGGTGTAGGACGCAGACCCCGCTCCACCTCTGGCTCCCCCCACTTTGGTGGCGCCTCTGGTGCGGGGACCCTGCGGACTGGGGACCCCCGCCACAGGCCCCGGACTGGGGACCCTCCCCGCAGGCCCCGGACTGGGGACCCTCGCCGCAGGCCCCAGACTGGGGCCCATCGCCGGAGTCTACGGATTGGCGACTGTCGCCGGAGGCTCTCTAAGGTCAGGGCGTGACAATAACTACTTAAATGTGAACATATTAGCCTACAGTATAATACCTACCAACAATAATTGTAACTCTTGAACCGTTCAACAAACCACACCAAATCAACTTTCAATTTATCCTAACTTTTAAATTATTATTAATTGATCAACTATAACTATATACGTTTGTGTAAAATAACTCATCAACGTTAATTATTGAACCCTTCAAGCTAAAGACACCAAACCAAATTTCACATGTTCACTCTATCCTAACGTCAAATTCATATTTTTTTTAATCGACTACCACTATATGAATTAGCATACATTTGCATAAAATAACACACCAACCGTAACTCTTAAACTGTTCATACTAGATACAACATATCGACTTTCAAATGTTCAGGCTTTCATCTACTTCCTTTTTCAACAATAACCAGTCACCACCATTACTAATCTATGGATTTCACATGAATGATGAATGGGCAGGGGCGCAGCCAGTCAAAAATAGTTTTTCCCCACAAAGGGGCTTTATTACAGACATAAATACTCCACAGTTTCATCTGCTGTCTGGCTGGCTGGACTCAGGCGATCCCGCAGGTGAAGAAGCCGGATGTGGATGTCCTGTGCTGCCGTGGTTACATGTGGTCTGCGGTTGTGAGGCCGGTTGAATGTACTTTCTCTAAAATTACATTGGATGCAGCTTATGGTAGAGAAATTAACATTCAATTCTCTGGCAAAAGCTCTGCTGGACAAACCTGCAGTCAGCATGCCAATTGCACGCTCCCTCAAAACTTGAGATGTCTATGGCATTGTGTTGTGTGATAAAACTGCACATTTTAGAGTGGCCTTTTATTGCCACCACTGTCAGGTGGATGGATTCTCTTGGCAAAGGAGAAATGCTCACTAACAGGGATGTAAACAAATTTGTGCACAAAAGTTAAGAGGTATAAGCTTTTTGTGTGTATGGAAGATTTCTGTGATCTTTTATTTCAGCTCATGAAACATGGGACCAACACTTGACATGTTGCATTTATCTTTTTGTTCAGTGTTTAGACCGTATCATAGGCTTGTAGTAGCTAAAGCTAAATAATAGCCATGCCACACCACACCTTGACAAAGGTTTCTGAACTTTATTATGGTAATATCAAAAGTAAGGGTATTTATGAGCAAGCTGTTATATTGTGGAAAACAGCATTACAGTTGGAACTTAAATTGGACAAAGAAAATGGCTCAACAGAATTAAATATGGTTTAAATCTTCGCAAAAGTTCTGAACAGGTTATATTGTAGCAATTACCATCAAAGGCAACTGCCTACCCTACCCAACAAGTGACCGAAATAGGCTAATATTATTCATTTTTACAACAGACCTACTAATAGCCCATCTTAAACTAAATATGGAGCGCACAATTTAAAAGACAGATCAAATGTAATTTAGCCAATGAAATGTCTCAACAGAATTAAACAAAACAGGTTTAGCATATTTAAAAATCTGGGTTTGATTAATAAATAGTCTTACAATAATATCAATGATATAATAAAATAATAATGATATAACAAATAATTATAAAGTAAGTTCTAAAATTGCATCCCACCTGAATAGGCAGTTACACAGTAGCCTGGAATTTGGCAATGCCAACGTTCTTCTCATCTTCCACTACAATATTAAAACATACTAAATCCCCCTTAAAGGCTTTTCACTACAGGAATGCTCTTTTTCCTCTAACTTTTGTTTTAATTCAATGAAAAAAGCTTCCATTTTCACAATCAACAGTGGCCTAAACCCCTTGTGTTTGGCCTAAGCTGTTGCGTGCTTGCAAGGCGTCTGAAGCACGAATTCTGGGTATAAGGCTATGATAGACAGTCTCTCCTGGACAATTTGGTTTGCTACAATTTTATTTATTGGCTTTTCATTTTTTTTTTTATTGGCCAAATGCCGCAATTAGCCTAGGCTAAGGGAACCCCTTGTGTATGTTCCCATCAGTGCTTCCATCAGTGCTTCCATCAAATGTACTTGTTACAGATATTATCTGCACTACGTATGTATGCACAGACTAACTTTTGCGGTCAAATTCCCATGTAGCGAATAAAAAAAATACAAGTAAAATGGGTTTCCATGGCATTTTCAACTCTAGGTTTACTGATGGTTTTGTCACAAAAAAAATGTTGTGTAAGTATAGCGAATGTGCCGACTAAGTAATGTATGTTCCTTGCATCACATCCACCTAGTTACATTTAATTTGCATCTCCTGCATACTCCAACAACACCGTAAACATTTCATAACAGCTCGCAGACATTTTGGACATTTATTGAGCACATCATTACAGCTCAGGGCCTGAACACACATTCCTACACGGATCAATGTGTGTCTGGCAGTAATAATGCATGAGAAGTGCGTTATGCACACTGTAATTACCCAGATGCATGAGGTTGGTAAATCCCCAGAAAAAAAAGAGAAAAAGAACCGGTTGGTAATCAAGCATTGTCTACCCATCACGCCCACAGCGACAGGCAGCTCCAGCAACAGTCTGGAGGAGAACAGGGAACAATAGTGATATGGGAACCTGGAGAGCTAAATGATTCATATCAGGCTATGACTCTGAAAATGTGAGACAAATAGAGAGGATGGAACATTTTCTCTGTGACACACACACACTAAATATAGTAATATGTGTTATTTATAACAACCCCTATTAGAACACTTTACAAATGCCTCTGTCCTTCCTTCAGTGAGATCTAATAGGCTGATACTGTGCCTTTGCTTTGCACTTATTTGAAGCTGTGGTAAAATAGAGTAGCCCCTATATTAGAACACTTTACAATGCCTCCTTCCTTCAGAGGTCTAATAAACTGATACTGTAAATTTGCTTTGCACTTATTTGAAGCGGCGGTAAAATAGAGTATGCCCCCTTGTGGACAAGTGAATAGCGTGACACGTATATGAAACTGTTCCAGCAGACTACGATAGCAAAACATGAATGCATTAAAATTACACTACTTTAACCCACTATGCAGTGTTTGATATTCTTACAGCGTAAACAGATTGACGCACTTGTCACTGATTAACGTAGTGACTAGACATTAACGTAAAACAGTCGTAAAAACAGTTGCTTTACGGCGTTGTTGCCTTCGTAATAACCTGTTTCCACTATATAGCACAGCAACAAAGTCGAAATGTCTATGTCTATAAATTTATGAAAAATCAAATTAGCTTTTTGGTGTTAATTTAAGGTTAATTTAAGTTTTTTTTGTGTTAATTTTTGGTGTTAATTTAAGGCAGCGTGGTTGAGTTTAGGGTTAAGGTTAGGTTTAAAATCACATTTTTAAGAAGTGAAATTGTAGAAATAGGCGGGGTGTACGACTTTGTGGCTGTGGTAATTAGTGACGACCCTTTTTGTCCAGTTGCCCTTACATAGATGTCCATGGCATGTGAGTTATCCAAACGTTTTATGAAATGCAACATTACCTGTTGGTTCAGTGTGTGTTTTTCAAGCTGTTAGTATTGCTTCACTTGCCTGGCAGTCATGCACAGATATCGTTATTTTATTGAGATTTATGTGCTAGCTATGCTAACCAACTAGCCAGCCAGCTAACATAATAATCTGGTTTCTAGTTGCACACGTATCCATTGCATTTTGGATTTGACCAACAGGATAACATAATTGCCAATTGGAACATTAGTGTGAGACTGTGTTATATTTTCAGCAGATGCGTTTATCCAGAGCGATTAAGGTTGGCTAAGTACTTTGCTCAAGGGCACATCGACCAATTTTTCAACTGTGTAACTTTGTATTTAACTAGGCAAGTCAGTTAAGAACACATTCGTATTTACAATGACGGCCTACACATTAGTCTGCTCTGGGATTCGAACCAGCGACCTATCGATTACTGGCTCTTTAACCGCTAGGCTACCTGCCGCCTTTATTACACGATGCACTGTTGCCATCAAGTTCAGGTAGTCTGGATGAATTCTAGAACCCCATACATTCTCAACACATCCCTATGAGAATGTGTTGTATGCAATCACAGTAGAATTAAAAAGAGTTCAGTCCTCATGGTTCCCCAACTTCTCACAGAGAGCAGTGTTTTCCCTGTATTAATTTAGCCCTATATTCATTTAACCCCCTATCCTTGCCACCACTGCTGGGAAAAAAAATCCTAGGGGAAAACACTGGAGAGTATGTATTTGTTATTCCTAAAACAAGAGTAGGCCTATTCACCGACAGTATTTTGTCACCACTCATTCAGCCAGGTCAAACATGCTTTGTCAGATATAAAACCATTAACGTTATAATTCTGTTTCTCTGCAGATCCATCCCTCTGAAGTCTGTGTCTAACAGATTACGACCATGGCGTCTCCATTTCTGAAGTATGCCGTGATGGTACAGAAGTACCGGACGCCGCTGCTCATCGCTGGGTGCAGTGGGGTGTTTGCGGCCCAAATGTTCTACCACTTATTCCCAGAGAACACTTATAGGAAGTTGTATCAGGCCTGGAACAAAGGAGAACCAGCCAGCCTTTCTGAGAAGCTGGAGAGCCTCTTCAAACAGGTGCTGAAGGATTCTGATGTGGGCGCCCCTGATGGTTATAGTGCCTTCGCGTCGTTTGGCTTCCACCCTGTTGGGGCTGGCGTACCCTGGCTTCCCTCCGGTGCCCAGATTGGCATCCCTGCCAACTTCAACAGCACACTGGACGACCCGGCTGGCATCACAAACCGCAGCATACTCATCAATGGCGAGAAGGTGGAGTGGGACAGTGTCATCGGCACGGCCCTGAAGGATGCTCTAGTGTTCTCCCCAGAGGCTCAGAAGTTTGCCGTGGCGAGGGAGGTAGCTCGTCTTGAGGTGGGCGGGCCTGTGCTGAATGCGGCTGTAGCTCCATTCTGCTTGGCCGGAGTGATGGTCTACTCGGTGACCCTGAAGCAGATCTTCAGGCTCCACATTGGGCCTGTGATCTTTAGGGGCGTAGTGAATGTTGTGGCGCTCGGCCTGGGCGCTGTCTCTTACTTCCTGACTTCCGACGCTGTCAGCCAATGGCTGGACTACAAATCAGACCGCCGTGCTGCAGGCCTGTCCAAGATCTATGCCAAGGGAGGGGTGGAGTTCTACAACAAGATCCTCTCCCGGAACAAGACGCTACGTTCGCTGATGGGCCAGAAGGGGGAGGAGATGTACGCGCCCAGTGGCAACCTGTTCCCTGCTCACCTGCTAAGACTGAAGCACGCTCCCTACACCTCCAGGAGGGATGGCATTGTGGGCCTACTCAAGGAAGAGAAGGCCTAAAAAGGACATTGGAAGCCCAGTAATCTCCACACCAAGAACCAAATATCACGTGAGCTTTGACCTCTGGCCAGCTACTTGTAAAGTCTGACACGAGACTGGAAGCCCAATGCTGTTTGTGCTAGTTTTCCAACAGGTATTATTTATGAAATCACAATTACTGTGAGGAAAAAGGAAATTTCAACCACATGTAACATTGCCTGAATAATGACAGTTATACTTGACCTTGTTACTATCGTTTCTCTTATCAGGGACCTCAATTTGAGCACAAATTTGCCTAAAATTGGTCTACATGGTGAACCTGCACTTTTGTGTTGTAAAATACATCAGGGCAAGGCGCAATAAAAATATTTCATAACAATACCAATTTGACAAAATGTATGTAATAATGTTTAAACATGTACAGCTGACTTGTGTGAGATGAAATTGTTGTGAATGTTTAATCACAACATAAATAGCTTTTGGCTATTGTGTGAGAGAGACAGTGTGTGTGCGTGAAGGAAATCAAGAATCAGTTGGGTTTTAATGAACCCATCATTTTAAAGCAATTTGCTTGGTGATACAGATCTTAATCTCCCGAGTCTCCACATTTAGCAGTTGTCTGCATATGAAATTGGAAATCTAATCTAGTTTTTTAATCACATCTCACACGTCTGAAGCCCTGTGGCGTTCTACAAAAAGAACCAAGTAATTAACATTGTGACAGAGTGACTACTGCGGAGCAAAACTGAACCTAGAGACTAATAGCATTGTCAAATGAAGGTGCATCTCAATGGCACTTTATCTCGGTCTAAATCATAGAGCCAGAACAAAATCCACACTAGTCACAGCAATGACAGCGTCTTTTTAGCTTTGATAGTGAGGCTCTTATGGGCTATATACGAATTCCTGTGTTTGTGATTACAAAAAACTCAATTTTATGCAACGGAAAACTTGTTTAGGAAAATGACACAATTCTCCACCCAACTTCTATGGAAATGTGATTGGGCCGTTCTCCACAGAAACTAATTACAGCACTGTACTGGGCTACCACCAATGGTTCCCACAGACTGGGTGGAGATGATATGGGGTACCACTAATTTGTGACAATAGATACTCTACAATTCACAGTTTAAAAAAAATCACATGCAATTAGGCATTTATCTTTTAAAATATATTCTCAGTTTCTTTACATACCACTTCACCAGTATGAGAGAGAATTATTTTCATCACCACATCAGTCATTGCTAACTGCATAGATGGAGTGTCAACAGAAGTGGGAGGATCAAGAGAAGTACACTATATTTACAAAAGTATGTGGACACCCCTTCAAATTAGTGGATTAGGCTATTTCAGCCACACAAGTTGCTGACAGGTGTATAAAATGCACACAGCCATGTAATCTCCAAAGACAAACATTGGCAGTAGAATGGCCTTACTGCAGAGCTCAGTGACTTTCAGCGTGACGCCGTCATAGGATGGCACATTTCCAACAAGTCAGTTCGTCAAATTTCTGCCCTGCTAGAGCTGTCCAGTTAACTGTACGTGCTGATATTGTGACGTGGAAACGTCTAGGAGTAACAACGGCTCACCATGTGTAATGCCAAGCGTCGGCTGGAGTGGTGTGAAGCTCACCGCCATTGGACTCTGGAGCAGTGGAAACGTGTTCTCTGGAGTGATGAATCACGCTTCACCATCTGGCAGTCCGACGGACAAATCTGGGTTTGGCAGATGTCAGGAGAACGCTACATGCCCCAATGCATAGTGCCAACTGTAAAGTTTGGTGGAGGAGGAATGATGATCTGGGGCTGTTTTTCCTGGTTCGGGCTAGGCCCCTTCGTTCCAGTGAAGGGAAATCTTAATGCTACAGCATACAATGATTATTGGGCAGATTTGTTACCACTTAAGACCATTTTGCTGGCTGATTGGGCTGCACAACAAGTTGATTGTGGACAACTATAGCATTTTAGCTAAGCCTAACCCTTTTCCGAACCTTAACCTGATTCTCCTAACCTGCCAAGTTAATTATCCTAACCTGCCACAATAATTATCCTAAACTGCTACGCTACATTAGTTCACTTAACCTGCTATATTAACATTAAGTTAACATTAAATATTTAATTTAAGCTGACCCGCAGTGCACCTGCTTACCGCTGTTGATCCAACCATTGATTCTACTGCACCCATCACTGTTGACCCAACCATTGATTCTACTGCACCCATCACTGTTGACCCATCCAGTTATTTTGCAAAGCCCACTTTCAGACACCAAGTATGTAGGTACCCATACTTGCCCTATCATTGGTCGCAGTGATATGGAATTAAGGGGGTAGTACTGTTCTTGTTTGGACCACATGATGTCGCCACAGCCCAAATGTACATTTTACTCTACAGTCGCATTGTCTGGCCACAGTGGTGTATTGTTAAGACAGTTCATTCACAGTCACAGGCCTAGATATTTCCTGAATTTAGGGCAATAACAAACTAATTTAGGCTAATTCTGACCAACAATGGAATATTGCATATCCTGTGGCTAAAATTAACTGAGGCAATGGTGTCGCTTCCTCGCCACTGACTACCGGTATTCTACTCCACACTGTTGCATTTAGATTTCAGTGACCTTGGCTGCACAATGTTCTAAGGTGATGCCACAGTTCTCACAATACATTCGGTAAATCTATAAAACCGGCAAAATACCAATACCATGGCATGAAAAGTAGTGGGAAAATGACAGGAATGCTCACTCGCGGTTTAACCAATTAAAACCGCGCCTCCCTGTCCTGTGACTCCACCCCGGTGCACTGGTGGCGCTACGGAGATGGCGCCGGTACGTTGCTATGCTGTTGCCTCTGCTGCATTCAGCGTGCATTGACAACGGACTCCGCTGAGAAAGTCAGAGACGCTATTCGGAAATCCGGAATACACTCCCCCTCCCAACATTTATGTCGCTCATACCCTCTCATTTACAAATCAAAGGAATTGTAAATATCATTCACTCGGTCTGAGATGCCTGCTGGTTCGCTGTAGCCAATGGTTGCTGTATCTTGTCTGTGGATTATTCGTCGCCGAGCAAGTCGCGGATTCAAACTAGTAAAGGGCCCGCAGACAGTTGAATGTATGAAGCTGAAGGTTCGGAGTGATAAAAATGAGGTTTTGTCGGAGTTCCCAGCGGGTGAACTGAACTTGGATTTTCAGTCCCTCACCCTAAACTCATTTCCCGTTGTAAGAAAACCATATTCCTTAAAAACTGGACGCCTCTGGAACTGTTTATGACGGTAAGATATTTGACCGACTGGCTACAGTACCTAGCTAAGCGATCGCGTTACTCGTTAGAACCACATTGTACTGAAAAGTAATGCAGCTTGTTAGTTACTGTACAGTAAGTTAACGTTAGATGGGTATGAACTGACTAGCTAACGTTAGCTAGCTAAATTACTAGGTAATTTTTGCTGTCCATAAACCCAACCAAGATATAGCTAAATGTTTTGCTAACTTATCTAGTTGCACTTTTGAACTGTCCTATACTCACGTCCAATGTAGGCTATGCTTTATTTTATTATATTGGAAATGAAAATAAACTGTTCACTACTGTCACTGTAACGTTAACGGTATTCACATGACTTCAGCTAACGTTAGATTTAGCCAGCTCAAATTTGACAGATTATGGAAGGAGAATAGCTAGCTAAACGTATTTAGCTAATCCAATTCTGGATCATGTTGAAACTAGCTACTGTAGCTAGTTAGGCAGTTGACTAGATATTTATCATTTTAATTACGCAGCCCTAAGTTAGTTATAAAGCTAGCTTAATTAACCCATTCTGAAATAGCCTACAACAGAGGCTAAATTGTCATAATTTGCATCCAGTTACTGTATCCGCATGGCCCACTATCACCAAAGACAGTACAGTTCAACAACAGGTTGCAGTTGCCTTGTACTGACAGCTGTATCAGTCCTGTCACTTTCTTGTTGGTCATTTTGAAATAACATTAGGGAGAACTAACGTTACAAGCATTCGTCAAGGGTTTCCTTCCTTCTGACATTACTGAGGGCTGTTTCAAATTAGTAAATCGATGGTTAATCTGTAATTTCTGAATTTGGACATAATTCAATTATGTAGCTAGCTAATGTGGTCAGCGTTTACAATTACTTAATCGTCAGACACGACACATTAATGTTTGTGGAAGCCCATCGAGAGTGTAATTTACCTGGACTGATTTCAGCCTGCGAGCTCGAACATGTCACTACGTGAAAGCAAATTTAATGTCCGAGTTCAGCCTGAATGAATGATAGTCTACATTACAAGACCGGACCTCTCACTTGTCGCAAATGTGTACTGGTTGGCTTTCTCAGGTCCCCGAATCTCATTCAATTGAACCTATTCCTTCCTCCCTTACACGCTGAATGACGGGCTGCTTTATAGTCCAAAGAGGACCTCTGTATTTTTCCTGTCCTCGTTTCATTAATCTAATAAGGCCCCGATAGATTGCTACTTTGCTTCACAAAATCCTAAGGAGATCACGTCCAGGATTCAGAGAGAAATCAGATTCATGGCAAAGGGTGGATTTACATTAGTCAAATATGTCTAGTGAGTTCTATCTCTATTCAACATCAGATTTACAACGTTTTTGTTTATGCTAGCCTTGGATGTGGTGTGGCCAATGCCACATTCCTGCTGCATGTGTGGAGCTATTATCATACCTTTTTAAAAAACATATTATATAGACAAAGACATTCCAACTATACAGGAAGCTAATCCATATTGCACATAGTGGTGCACACTTGATACATGCAATGATTCCCAATTGTGTGGATATTTTAAAAGCCTTTCATTAAATTGGGCTAACAGAGCAAAAATGGTGTTTGTCTATTGGCATTAAGGTCATTCTTGCATGGACATGTGGTGTGGTTGAGCTGTTGTCGTTAAACTGTACCACTCAGAGGGGTGTATGTGGCAGATATGTTGTGTGGGATACATCTCTTAAAGAGATGTATCCTGGACCTAGTTTGTGTCATCAAAGTAGTGTTGTGTAAAGAAGCCATAAGAGACTGTGACTGTGTGTCAGCAGAGATGCCTCTGTGTACACTAGAATAAAACCTTTTTTATGGGGACCCAGCTGGCAATCGAAAAATGGCCAGTGGCGAGAGCCATGGCTTAATAGGTTGTGTACCGGAACTGGGCATCCTTGGATTTGAAGTGGAGTGTGGGTGGGGTATTGGGACTGGGGGTAGAGGGGGAGGAGGGGGGGAGAGGGTCCCAGGTGCTGAGATAATTGGGATAGACTACACCTGCTAACATGAGCATTGGCGAATCCACAGGGAGATTGATGGGACACAGCTAGCTAATCTACAATGAAGTAGGCTAACATTACTGCTGGGACGACAGTAACAAAGCTAAAGAGGCAGAATTTGTAGCCCTATTATGCTCATACAATGTTTTTTGTGTTTATTTGACGACTGCAATGGGAATGCCATTGTCATCCTTGTTTCAGTTTATCATAAGTGAAAATACAGCTATAGGTTGGGGATGAGATAAACCTGTGATCGTAAGCCATGTCCTCTTGGATAATCCCTACCTACACCAATCAGTCAATGCATTTCAACCCAGGTAAACTACTCTGAGAAGGCAGCAGCTCCAAGACTGACACCTGTGTTGACTTGGCTCAGGACCACCTCTGTTTGAGACACGAGGCATGCTAACAGGAGACAGCTCTTAGCTCTGACACTTTCTGTTTAGTTAGCCCTGCAATGAAAGCCACATGCTTGCCCTGGGTGTTACAGCAGTGTTGTCATGTGTGCAGCACACCCTGTCAGCACCCCTTGCAGAGACAGCCTGTGTGGCAATCCATAACGAAGGGCCCGTCGGGTCGGCCGGCCGGATATCACACCCGTTTCAGCAAATCTCTAAAAGGCAAAACACAGCTGTGTTTACACTCCCATCTCTCACAGCCTCACATCTCAGAATCAAATGTGTTTTGGCTAATCTTTTCATTTCCTAACTCTGTGATGATCGCTGTATTGCCAGCTAAATGAAGGGTATTCATCAGCTAAGCGACAGTCCACAGAGGGATGAGTGACAGCTGGTTCTACACACTCCTGTTTGTACTGGACTACACTGTGCCTTGAAATGAAACATTACTTCCTGATATAACCAAGTTTAATCCACAACTGGCTTTAACTCTTTATCCTTCCCATTTCCCCAAATCAGCTTCTTAATTCTTGGAAGAGGGACCAGAATAGAAATAGCCTTTTACCAACAACCACAACAAACCTCTCAGACATTTACAATTAACAGAACCCCATTCTCCAGGGCAGACGATGGTAGGCTTCACATTAATCAAAGGTCCTAATTGGAGCATAGTGTAACAGCTTTATGCTCTAAAACACTGGCGTGGTAGGGTGGAAAGGTTCAACCAGTCCTTTCATTCAGAACCTATTGTTAGTTCACAGGCCTGTTGTCTCTTTTGCGCTGGACAGATGCATAACCAATCAGATGAAATAGCATTTTTGCTGCATGTTAATGATGTTATTGGTTACTCACCTGTTGTACATATTTAAGTTGTTGAAAAGTGTGATAGGGAGAGACAAACTGTAGGAGCTTCTGACCACCTGCTGTCAACTGAATATAACCTGCTCAATGCACCTACTCCCAGGTTGAACATTTGTGATTATATTGTTGGAGATGCAGCATTTAGTTCAGAGCAATTCCACAGTAAAGGAATTACCACAGAACATGGTTAGCTTTAGACTTGATTTACAGAGGGGTAATTCCACGCAAATGGAATTAATCCTAGACTCCTATTTTTCACTTTAAGATGTATGCCGAACAAAACATTAATTTTAAAAGTTTAACAAACCATACAACACAATGACTACTTTAAATAATTTACACAATAGATCAAGTTTGGTAACAGAATTATGGTAAAATCCATAGAATTTGGAATGTAATAGGATCTCTGTGGTTTAATCTCACTGTTTTAAGGTTACCAAACTTGAGCTGCAACATTCTTCCTGTAAATGTGTTTTTGTAAAATGTTTAGTGGAAAGGTACATTGTAAAGTGAAAAATCTTGAGTCTCAGTGTCATTCCGTTACCATGGATTTGCACTTCTATTCCCAGCCAATGATTATTTAGGGTGCACCACTGGGACAAGAGAGGATTGGCTCATGACTGATACACCACCAGTATGGAATTGAGAGAATGAGATGAAATCACCTATAAAAATCCATGTGTGTGTGATTGCTATTGCCAGCTGTGGGAAGTCCCAATCTGGAACACCCTTTATGTTAAAGTCCAGCCCTGAAAGATAGACTGTTCTGTTTGCCTAGATTGGATACAGTGAGTTAGAATCTGCGTGTGCTTGTTGGAGACGGTAGTGCACTATTTCATAGTGAATAGACAGTTTTAGTCAACCCCCATCCAGTGGTTCTACTGAGCATGTTGGCGATGCCTGTTGGCCAGTACACTGCCCACTGTGCTAGACCATAGGAAGGTGATCTGCTCCAGCTGTGAGGGTTCATATTGGGCACTACGGACAGTGTGACTCAAACATCCTCACATCATCCAGGTCAGATTAAGAGATTATGGGCCCTGGGTGCTGCCTGCCATAGCATAGCGGTGCTCTGGGTCATGGCTGAGTTTGCTGTGGCTTAGAAAATAACAGGTACGAACATTAAAGGATTAGCATGATCTGTGGTGATTACTGTATAGGGAGGGTTAGGGCCTATTAATGGACTAACAACGGGGAAGAAGAGGGCATGTCACCATCCATGCGTATGAAAACATAAATAGAGTGAGCTTTCTTCCATTTTCTGTTATAGTGCATCAGAAAGCAAAGGTGTAGCCATGATATTCCACATGAAAAGAGCCCACAGAACATGGTTCAGCTTAGACTTGATTTCTAGAGGGTGGTGCCTCTTTCTGAAGCCTTTGTGCAGTATATCAACATTGAGTTGGATAGCAGGCTTTGGCGGCCTCCCAAATGACATCCTATGGGCCCTGGTCAAAAGTAGTGCATTACATAGGGAATAGGGTGCCATTTGAGATGTAGCTTACAGTGCATTCGGAAGATATTCAGACCCCTTCACTTTTTCCACATTTTGTTACAGCTAGGGATGCACCGATATTACATTTTTGGCCGATACTGATATCCAATATTTTCTTTGCCAAAAAAAATGATAGTGATATTTTACATTTTAGTAGCCTTTTAAGCATTCCAGTACTGTTAAATAGTTACACACACAAACATGGACACAGTGGTCTAAGGCACTGCATCTCAGTGCAAGAGCCATCACTACAGTCCCTTGTTCCAGGCTGTATCACATCCAGCAGTGATTTGGAGTCCCATAGGGCGGCGCACATTTGGTCCGGGTTTGGCCGGGGTATGCCGTCAATTTGTTCTTAACTGATTTGCCTAATTAAATACAGGTCTCTCACTCACTCTCTCTCGCTCTGACCAAAACGTTATTTTGTTGGCATTTACGTATGTCCCTATTACCAGTAAAACATAGTCAAAACATATTTCTTTCACTTACTTGCTGTGCTGTTTCGTTGTTCATTTGTTCAGTCGTTTCAGTCTCAACCAGGATTTCATCATACATGTCAAGCAGTGAAGTTTCAGTTCTGTCTGTGGCCTCTCTTCCTCTGTGCACACGGTCACTGTGTCCATTTCCATCTTGTCCAGCTGTGTATGTAACATTTCACGTAAACCCTGTTTCTTGTCTGCATCGAAGTAGCGGTCCTTGTACCTAACATCCAGCATGGTGGCGACACAGTAAAGAGGCTCAGAGAGAATGCCTGTTAAAGAAGTAGCGGTCCTTGTACCTAGCATCTAGCATGGTGGCAACACTGTAAAGAGGCTCAGAGAGAATGCCACTGAATTGCTTGTTCACAGCCTCTAGTACTTTTCCAAGTTTTAACCCCACTGTCTGTGTGGGCAGTGTGTGGGCAGTTTTACGGAGCAGGTGTTTCAATGCCATGACAGAGGGTATCATGTCTGCTGCAGACGCAGTTGATGAGCTTATTTCTCGTGTCAGTTCTTTGAATGGGTGTGTTCATGTTTCAAACATGTTCTCAGATGCCATTTGAAATGGCAGCAGCGGTAAGAGAACCAGCACATTATTGAGCAATACGGCTTTCCTCAGTACGAAATCCTCGTCGACCCACTGTGCTGTCAGACTCACCATGTTCACTGGGCTGACATCGCTGGTCCAAATGTCAGTCGTGAAGCTAATAGCAGTGACGCCCATAGCAAGTAGCTCATGGATGTGTGTTTCAACAATACTGGGTAACTCCGGTAGGGCAACATCTGACAAGTAGCGCCTACTTGGTAGTATGTACCGGGGCTTGAGGTGCTCGACCTGTCGGCGAAAACCAACCTCATCCACGACAGAGATCAGTTGATTGTCAAGGGCAATGAATTCCATTATCTTGGCGTTAATGTATTTCGCCTTTGAGTTGTCTCGCTGAAAGGGTCTTACTCTTTCAAATGACTGTTTGACTTGAACTTGTTTAGTTGTTGGAAGTTTGCGCGTAGTTTATTTCTGCTTTTTGTTCTAAGTAGTCTCTGAACATCTGGAGGTGATGCACTTTCAAATGAGTAATTAGGTTTGTGGTATTGAAAGTTTTCACTTTCACCAATGTTGCACATGGCCTTTTTGTTATCTTCCTTTGAAACTTCAAAATAGATCCACACAGCAGACGTGGGCTGGGTTAGGCCAACATGATGGTTGTCTAGCAATGATCACCAACAAGAATAATTTGCCATGCTGCACAATCATATACCTTGAGTCAATACTAGAAGCACCATTGGTAGTGATTACAGCTGTGAGTCTTTCCGGGTGAGTCTCAGAGATTTCCACACCTGGATTGTACAGTATTTGCACATTATTCTTCAAGTGCTCAAATTTGTTGGTGATCATTGCTAGACAACCATATACCTTGGTTTATTGTGTTTTATATTGTGTTTTGTTTTTCATAAATATTTGACAAATGTTAGAATTTTTCTTCTACTTTTACATTAGTGTTTTGTGTGCCGTAATTTCCAGACTATAAGCCGCTACTTTTTTCCCACGCTGTGAACCTCGTGGTTTATACAATGACGCGGCTAATTCATGGATTTTTCCCGCTTTCGCAAGATTCATGCCGCCAAAAAACTGAGCACCGTCACATAATGTGACGTAAATTGAGCACGCTCAAACTTATTATTTCATCTGAAATGCTCGTGTGCGTCAACAAGCATCTGTGTAGCCAGGCGCTAAAATAGAATTTATACAACGTGCTACAAGTCCCACCTCTCCCATCTCCTCATTGGTTTTTAAGAGCATATACCCATGTGGGTGATTGAAAGATGAAATAGGTCCACACAGCAGTCTAGTTGGTGGCTGTATTGTACCTTAAAGTTGGTTGCCATCCACTGTAGAAGACTGAATGAGGAGAGATTACTAGAACTTAACTAGGTTTCCCATTTTATCTGTGGATTAATTGTCGCAGTAGTTAACACACGATTTTGTGTGACTCAAAAATCTACAAAAGTCCAGCAAATAAAGAACATGGTTCATTTCAGGTAAAATAACAACCCAATGTTTATATCCCAGGACAAATTAGCTAGCAACAGCAAGCTAGATATCTAAATGTCCAAGAATGTTTCATATGTGTTTTGACCTGTCCTCAAATGAATTATCATAGTTGGTTCGGGGTTTTTGATAATAACCTGCGTGTCCTGACCGCGTCTGGTGGAGATAGACAAATTCAGTATGTGCAACCGGATACATGCTCGGAGACGGTTTGGTCATCATGTAGATGTGGAATAAGTCAAGGGGTGCAGGACTTTTGTCAAAATAAAGGACAGAATTCACACAAGGAACTGTCCAGGGAGTTTTTGTGCAGAAACAACAATGGTTCTGAATATGTTAGGAAGAGAACTTTACAATTGCAAACCTTGTTAACGACTTCAAAAGGTTCAGCTTGGATTTGGCTGATTCTAAAGGTTGTGGTGTAAGGGCCCTTTGTTTCAGCTAGGTGAATGAACCCTTATCGCTGTTTGTACCAGAGCAGGTTTACCAGTGTTTACAAACCGAAGGTCAGATCATGGTCCTTCCTCCACTTTGATGCCTAAAGAATCTAGGCAAGGCTCTCTACTCTTCTAATGGCAAACCTGTGACTGCATTTCCCTTAAAACACCCACAGGCCTCATCTTCTATAGCGCAGCCTTCCAACCTCTGACATCTCTGGCATGTTGCTCTTGCCCTACGTTTTGCTCATATCTACTGATGTGCTTGTTGTGACTTGCCCCCCCTCCTTCCTCCACAACCCAGTAGGAAAAGTCTACCCTGACTCTGCTTGCACAGAACGCAAGAGAAGTGACACAATTTTCCTAGTTAAAATAAATTCTTGTTAGCAGGCAATATTAACTAAATATGCAGGTTTAAAAATATATACTTGTGTATTGATTAGGTACACATTGGTGCAACGACAGTGCTTTTTTTCGCGAATGCGCTTGTTAACTCAAGTAGGCTGAGATTCAATGATAAATTAACAGGCACCACATCGATTATATGCAACGCAGGACAAGTCCACTATCAGCTCCTTCGTTTTCTCTTGATGTTGAGAGGTTATTTTCCTGGCCCCACTCTGCCAGGGCCCTCACCTCCTCCCTTCAGACTGTCTTGTTGTTGGCAATCAGGCCAACCACTGTTGTGTTGTCTGCAAACTTGATTGAGTTGGAGGTGTGCGTTGCCACGCAGTAATGGGTGGACAGGGAGTACAGGAGGGGGCTGAGCACGCACCCTTGTGGGAGTATGTAGTGTGATGGCAATATCATCCTCTGTGTCTCTATTGGGTTGGTATGCAAATTGAAGTGGGTCTTGGGTGTCGGGTTTGGTGGAGGTAATATGATCCTGAACTAGCCTCTCAAAGCACTTCATAATGACTTCATAAGTGAGTGTTACGGGCGATTGTCATTTAGTTCAGTTACCTTCGCTTTATCGGGTAAGGGTGGCCCTGAGGTATTATGGAGAGACTTCAGAACAGAGTATCTCCTGTTTCTCAATCAGTGCTGCTTGTGTAACCTAAGCCACTAAAGACAAGCTCTTAACCATATCGATGCACAGCTTCAAATGCCACAAGAGTTCCAGTCCTCGGACTGATGCCACTCTAGACAGCCACTGTTAAGATTATACTGAAATACTACACCATTCATGGGTCTCTACCGAACATGCTGTGAGACAGTTGACAAACATAGTCATTACGGAATGTAAGCGACTTAGGGACTGTTTTTAGTTTTTATCCGCTGTCTATTTGAATTGGACGCCCATAGAGGAAACAAAAAAGTACGTCCAAATTAAATAAGAATACGCTGTAATCCAAAAATAAGACTGTAGTGCGTTAAGTGCTTTCTCCTTCAATTCCACTTGTTTTCTTTCCCCTTCCATTGGAACCCTGAATTCATGTCTACGTTCAACCTGTTCTAGAGGCAGAGTTGTTGGAAATGATTTTCTTCTCTCCGTAACTTCCCTCAGTCTATGTATTTATGGTGATGGTGCCAAATGTAGCCTGGGGCTGTGAAAATGTCAGGTGTGCGTGCGTGTGTCAGAGAGTGGGGAACCTAGTTTCAAGTTCCTATCGACATGGTGTTCCAGGGAATGTGTTCAAGTGAGGAAGCTTGAGAAACACCCTTTGCACCACAGTCATGTCTAGATGGGATATAGCATTTGATGTAAAAAGTAGTTTTTTTTGCATTTTAGCTCTGTTGTGTAAGTAATCCAAAACCTACAACAAAAAGTCATTTTTGACAAAAGCTGTACCCTTCTAGACAACCCTGCACCACCTCCCATACCGAAAACAGACATGCTTTCTGCACTCTGCTCTGTTAATATGCATGTTTGGCTTGCCTTTACTTTGGCTAACCCGCCCTTAGCTCACAGCCAAACGAGAGGAAAAGAGAGCAAGCATTTATGGTCCTGTAATAACACTAACCATGGTCTCTCTGTACAGAATGTGTGTAGGGTATTTGTGCTTGCGAGCTTTGCTTATAAACTTTGGTAGCTGCCCCACTTCACGGAATAGTACACTCTCATGCTCGATCTGCTTTCAAGGTTGTTGATTGAAGAAGCTATAATGGTTCCTTTTATTCTTTCAGAGTTCATAGGATTGTTCCTGTCCGCATCTACAAACCTGTCTGTTTTTTTAGATTTCATGTATTCTGTAATAGTGAGGGAGTGGGAAGAGCATGTTATTTTCTCCTCTAGGGATAATAACAGAAGCTGTTACATTCTTGTGGTTACTGACTGTGATTTCAGCACTGGGCCAAGTCTGACTCGTTCCCGCTACAGTACCCTGCAGTTCAGTTTAACAGTCCCCAGCATGTAACGACACAGCTAGCCTTGACTTCTGGTCCTTGACAGATGATTTAGCAAAATAGTTTTCACAAAAATCCCCAGTCATACTTGACAAGAAAACGTGAGTAGCCTAAAAGCCTTTCCATTGGGTTGTCATCATTGGATTCAAGGGGTCATCCTCTGGGGCCCCTCTATGAGCTATGCCTGGGTGTAGATTCTACACCTAGTAGGGAGCAGGTGTTAAATTGGGACTAGATTCTACACCTAGTAGGGAGCAGGTGTTAAATTGGGACTAGATTCTACACCTAGTAGGGAGCAGGTGTTAAATTGGGACTAGATTCTACACCTAGTAGGGAGCAGGTGTTAAATTGGGACTAGATTGTACCATTCTGCCTCTTGCACTGAGATGCAGTGCCTTAGACTGCTGCACCGCTTGGGAGCCCGGTGGGAATACGTGTCACATGCTCTCATGCTCAAGACAATATCTTGTTTACTGCTGGTCAATTGCACTTTAACATAATGTCACTGCCAAAGACCATTGGTTTTAAAGTTAAGCAAACCATACAACTCTATGCTCAAGGACTTTTAAATTATTATTTGTTATATATTTAAAAATATATATAATTTCTACTGAAAATATATACAGTACCAGTCAGGTTTGGACACACCTACTCGTTCCAGGGTTTTTATTTTATTTTTACTCTATTCTACATTGTAGAATAATAGTGAAGACTATCAAAACTATGAAATATCACATGGACATGGATTCATGTCGTAACCAAAAGTGTTAAACATCTAAATATATTTTCATGAGGTTGGAATGCATCTCTATTAACAGGTGTGTCTTGTTCATTTGTGGAATTTCTTTCTTTCTTAATGCGTTTGAGCCAGTCAGTTGCATTGTGACAAGGTAGGGGGTGGTATACAGAAGATAGCGCTATTTGGTGAAAGACCAAGTCCATATTATGGCAAGAACAGCTTAAATAAGCAAAGCGAAATGATTACTTTGAGACATGAAGGAAGGTCAGTCGATCCGGAAAATTTCAAGAACTTTGAAAGTTTCTTCAAGGGCAGTCGCAAAAACTGTTTTTTTTCAACAATTGCTTTGTTGAAACTGGCTCTCATGAGGACCGCCACAGGAATGGAAGACCCAGAGTTACCTCTACTGCAGAGGATAAGTTCATTAGAGTTACCAGACTCAGAAATTGCAGCCCAAATAAATGTTTCACTGAGTTCAATTAACGGGCACATCTCAACATCAACTGATCAGAGGAGACTGAGTGAATCAGTCCTTCGTGGTCGAACTGCAAAGAAACCACTTCTAAAGGACCAAAATAAGAAGTAGACTTGCTTGGACCAAGAAACATGAGCAATGGGCACTAGACCGGTGGAAATCTGTCCTTTGGTCTGATGAGTCCAAATTTTAGATTTTTGGTTCCAACCGCCGTGTCTTTGTGAGACACCGAGTACTTGAACAGATGATCTCTGCATGTGTGGTTCCCACCGTGAGGCATGGAGGAGGTGTGATGGTGTGGGGGTACTTTGCTGGTGACACTGTCTGTGATTTATTTAGAATTCAAGGCACACTTAACCAGCATGGCTACCACAGCATTCTGCAGTGATACTCCATCCCATCTGTTTTGCGCTTAGTGGGACCATCATTTGTTTTTCAACAGGACAATGACCCAACACACCTCCAAGCTGTGTAAGGGCTATTTGACCAAGAAGGAGAGTGATGGAGTGCTGCATCAGATGACCTGGCCTCCACAATCACCCGACCTCAACCCAATTGAGATGGTTTGGGATGAGTTGGACCACAGAGTGAAGGAAAAGCAGCCAACAAGTGCTCAGCGTATGTGGAAACTCCTTCAAGACTGTTGGAAAATCATTCCTAAAGAAGCTGGTTGAAGGAATGCCAAGAGTGTGTAAAGCTGTCATCAAGGCAAAGAAAGGGTGGCTACTTTGAAGAATCTCTAATTTATTTGAATTTGTTAAATGCTTTTTTGGTTCTACATGATTCCATATGTGTTATTTCATAGTTTTGAAGTCTTCACTATTATTCTACAATGTAGAAAATAATAATAAAAGTCTTAAACAAATCAAAAATATATTTGAGATCTTCAAATTAGTCACCCTTTGCCTTGATGACAGCTTTGCACACTCTTGGCATTCTCTCAACCAGCTTCACATGGAATGCTTTTCCAACCTTGTGTGTTCAAACTTTTGACTGGTACTGTATATAAAACACTAATCGGATTTACATACGTTTTCAACCCCCTGAGTCAATACTTGTTAGAATCACCATTAGCAGCAATTACAGCTATCAATTTGTTTTGAGCAATGTTAGACAGCCATTTTCAACTCTTGACATTGATTTTTAAACCCATTTTATGTCAACATTGTAACTAGGCCACTCGGGTATATTACATTTCATCTCGGTTAGAAACTCCAATGTATATTTGGCCTTTTTTTTAGGTTATTGTCCTGCTGAAAGGTGAATTCATCTCCCAGTATCTGTTTGGAAAGCAGACTGAATCAGGTGTTCCTCTAGGATTTTTCTCTGTGCTTAGCTTTATTCCATTTATTTTATGATAAACACCCTAGTTCTTGCCGATGACAAGCATACCCATAACATGATGCAGCCCCACCGTGCTTGAAAATTTGGTACGTGGTACTCAGTGAAGTGTTGCGTTGCATTTGGCTAAAACATAACGCTTTGTATTCAGGTCAAAGTTCATTTTTTTGCCACATTTTTTGCAGTTTTACTTTAGTGTGTTGCAAAAAAATGCATGTTTTTGAATATTTTTTATTCTGTAAAAGCTTCCTTCTTTTCACTCTGTTAATTAGGTTATTATTGTGGAGTAACTACAATGTTGTTGTTGATTCATCCTCAGTTTTCTCCCATCACAGCCATTAAACTCTGTTTTAAAGTCGTCATTGGCCTCATAGTGAAATCCCGGAGCGGTTTCCTACCTCTCCGGCCACTGAGTTAGGAAGGACACCTGTGTCTTTGTAGTGACTGGGTGTATTGATACACCATCCAAAGTGTAAGTTAGTAACTTCACCATGCTCAAAGGGATATTCAATGTCTGCTTTTTTATTTTTTACCCATCTACTAATAGGTTCCCTTCTTTGCGAGGCATTGCAAAACCTCTCTGGTGTTTGTGGTTGAATCTGTGTTTGAAAATCACTGCTCGACTGAGGAACCGTACAATTATCTGTATGTGTGAGTTATAGAGATGAGGTAGTCATTCAGAAGTCATGTTAAACACTATTATTGCACACAGTGAGTTCATGCTACTTATTATGTGACTTGTTAAGCACATTGGTACTCATGAACTTATTTAGGCTTTCCATAACAAAGGGGTTGAATACTTATTGACTCGAGGCATTTCAGCTTTTCATTTTTAAATAATTTGTACAAAATTCAAAAACATAATTACACTTTGGTGTGATGAGGTGTAGTGTGTAGGCCAAATCGCAATTTAATCCATTTTAAATTCGGGCTGAAACGAAACAAAATGTGGAAAAAGTTGAAGGGTGTGAATCCTTTCTGAAGAAACCGTATTTCTAATATATTTTTAGACTTTTGGTAGATGTTTTCTTAGCCCCATTTTCAAACTGTTTGACCAGAAACCAAAGCGTTTGCTTCTTCCACATTTTTAGGATGGTAAATGTTTGAACAATTTATTTATGAAAAATAGACTGTTAGCTATCATTTTACACCAAATTTGATGTGCTGCTATGATCTTCATGGAGATTTTTACATGGGAATGCCTTGCTGCTCAACCCGCAGCCATAGCTGTACCTCCACCACTGGCTTCTCACGGCACAAATTGATTACGCCACACGTTTTTTCCCTCTCTGCCTCTGCATTTCGTGTGAGATGAATGTGACAGACTGATTTCTGAGAAGTGGTAAAAAAAAGTGGAAGCTTCCTTCATGAGAATTCCAGTTCTACAATTGCATGTATAAATATCCCTTAAAAATAACCAATCTGTCAAAATTTGTGTTTGAGGAGGAAGTGGTTGTTTTGAGAAAATGTTCAGATGAATCTTATCTCAGAGGGGAAATGTTAGAGTAGCTCAACGGCAGGGAAACCTAGTGGGAGCTACATTATACATCAGTAGAAACACTCATCAGATAAATGTGCTGCTGGGCCTTTTAGGTCACATTCTCAGACCAGACGTGAACACACACACACACACACACACACACACACACACACACACACACACAGATGTGAACACACACACACATACAGAGTGTTTTGTATTGCTGTCCTTGTGTGAGGATCAAATAATTAATTACCATCCAAAATCCTATTTTCACTAACCCTAAATCTAACCGTAACTCCTAACCTTAATTATAAACCTAAACTTTTGTTTTTCCTTGTGCGGACCGGCAAAATATCCACCTTGTTTTACTATCCTTGTGAGGACTTCTGGTACCCACAAAGATAGTTAAACACAGTGTTTTCAGTGTGACACCCTCGTCAAAGGCACTAAACCTCTCCAAGGTGATTATTTACACAACTGGCAATTCATTTTTTATGCCTTCTATAAGCTGTGTGTGTGTGTGTGTGTGTGTGTGTGTGTGTGTGTGTGTGTGAACTCCGTTTGAGAGTTTAAATGTTGCGAGGCAGAAAAAGGCTCATGCCAGTTAGAATGGAAACAGATAAAGTAGGCCTATGTGGTTTCTCAGATGACTCCTCGTTTCCTCTTTCAGAGACCGAGAGAGAGGGAAGGGTTTCCACACTGATGCCATTTTTTATTTCCACTCTTCTTCCCTCTCCATGGGTCAGCGCATGATTAGCAGGAGGACTGAGCAGAGTGTTGTTCATCTGAAATTAAAAGCTAATGGTCATATCTGGATGTGACGATAAAGCCCTTGTCTGAAGAGGATTAGGCACAATTCAAATGTCAGTTTTCTTATATAATTGGAGTTTCCCTTCTCCAGAATCTCCACCACGTCTGACCACTCCAGTGTGATTCTAAGAAATGGGCACATGTCACAACTGACTGATATGTATCAAACTGACTGACAGCAGTTGCTGATCAGTTCCTGTCCAAATTCCAAGAGCCTTTTCCAAACTTTCTCACGCTTTTCTATCTCACCAATACCATTAACAAGACAAGTCAATGTCTATGGTTGTGAGTTAGGACTGACACATGCCTTGACAGACAGACGGCCTGACACATGCCTTGGCAGTGTTCTTAGCAACACAGCCTGAAGAACAGAGGGTCACTTGTGTGTGTCCATAATTCACTCTACCCACACTGCGCCAGGATCCTCTCCATTTTAAAACTTGGAAGTCACACAGAGCCCACAGAGGAAGTTTTTGTGTCCAAGTCTGAGATGCATCGGAAACTAGTCGTAAAGAATTCACAAGGGCTAACTTCCTCCCAGACTATTAGCAATCTCCAGCAGCCTGAGCTTGAGCAGCTCTGGGGCATTTTCTACAGCTCTTCTAATGAACAGAGGCTGATTCACTTACAGCCTATCAATCTCCCTGGAACTCCTTAGCTGGTTCCCCCTGCCTCATCCTGCATGTTGATTCCCCTCTGGAGGTAGCCGACTGTAATCTGCCCGGGCCGTTAGTTGCCCATCAGGGCAGGTATGATGCCTCTAGTTGGCTCTATCGTTGGCCATAAGTGGGTCGCAGGAGCAGCAGGGGGCCCCCTCCATGACACACCTGGCTTCCCCTCCGCGACAGCTGCCACACAGGAAGGTGCAAGGTCAAGGTGGATGCGGGAAGAAATTTGCTGCGTGATCAGAACACGGCCCCCTAACATTTAAACCTGCTAACGTAAGCAGAAGAAAATCTGGAGAATGTGCTGCTTTAATCAAATGTATGTTTCTTTTTCTGAAAGTCATGAGTCTAGTGCAATGGGAAAGAGAGGGTCTCTTGTTTTCAATCCGAGCCTCTTGAATGATGTTGTGTAACCAGTTCCCCCTCACAGCATTGTACTGGATGACTGATCAAATGTTAAACGTGCATCGCTTTAGGATGGTTTTAATGACTGAATCGTAATGTATTTTGATTTGACCAATACGCTGTATTATTAGGCTGTAGCCTAGGGTTATATTTGTACCAGTTTATATGTCGTGACAGAGCAGAGAGTCATCATGTCATGAGACCTCATGAGGACACAGGCCTTCTGGAGGCACAGACGTCATAATACTTAACGTCGGGAGGTGCGACACACAAGGCCAGCCCAACCCTATAGATGCTGTAAAGAGGTCAATCGAATTCGACCAAAACAATGGAAATTAGGGATGCACGATATATTGGTGAACATATCGGAATCGGACGATTATTAGCTAAAATTTCCAACATCGGTATTGGCCCGATGTTAAAAACCGTTGTCAAAGTTACCTTGCATACCTATATTACGTAGGTACACGACGTAATGATGCCAAGTAAAATTTTGAGCTACACGTGCAACACAGCATTCTTAACCTAGCCCACAATGTCTGCTGTGTGGATCGAGCAGTCAACAAGTCGAGCAGTCATTTGAAAGAGTAAGAAAATTTCAGCGAGATGATAACTCGAAGGCAAAATCCATTCAAACCAATATAATGGAATTCATTGCCCTTGTCAATCAACTGTTCTCTGTCGTGGGTGATGTTGGCTTTCACCGACTGGTCGAGCACCAGGGCACACTACCAAGTACGCTATTTTTCAGATGTTGCCCTACCGGAGTTACACAGTAATAGCGTCACTGCTATTAGCTTCACGACAAACATACCATTGAACACCATTTGGGTCTTTTGCGTGTCAAAAAAGATACAGTAGCACTGTCAAAGCTGAACATAAACGTCTGCAAACAAGCAAACACTGGCCACAAACAATGTTTACAATACTGCGTTGGTAATAAAGCATCATTTGCTCGACGGCAACTTCTGGGGTAGCTAGCTTTAGCTTGGTACCTAGCTAGCGCCAATACAACCAGCCTGAAAACAATGACCAGTTGAAACTGCAGTCATTTTCATTATTCTTAGCAATGATTTAAGAATCCTTGTGAGTAAGTATTAGCTAGGTTGTCGCTTGTTGTTCACCTATTGAAATTGAACTTCAGTTCATGAAAATAAATAGCTAGCCAGCTATTTAACCGTGTTGCCCAAAGCTAACGTTATAAGAAGCCAGCTAGCTTCATCTGGCTAGTGAGGCTCGACCGGACCTGGTTATGTGTTGTGAAGCTAGCCACAATAAGGATTAGGCACAATAGTGGAATTTGCAGTTTGCCTTTAAAAAAAAGTATGTCATTGGGGCGGCAGGTAGCCTAGTGGTTAGAGCTTTGGACTAGTAACCGGAAGGTAGCAAGATCGAATCCCCGAGCTGACAAGGTAAAACATCTGACTTGCCTAGTTAAATAAAGATAAAATAAAAAATGCTAATTAATACAAATAGTGGAATTATGCTATAGTTTTATTTTGAAGGCTAACCGCAAAGTCCACTATTGTGGCAAGCTTCCCATAGATGGGTCTGACCACCATTAATCAACTAAGAACTGTCTTCTAAATTAGGGTTATTTTAGATGATACCTAAATTATGTAGTTTTGTTATGTTTTTGAGGAAGAACATTGTTTGCATCCATGAGCTTGCTAGCTTTTTTTTTAATGACCAGCACTGTAGGTGCGCTTGACAACTTTACAAGCATCATAGCATACATATTGATGAATCGTTGGGACATATGAAATGCAAGTGATAGTGTAATCAATGTGTAAGAACTACAACCAAAAAATATGAACTCGTTAAATTATTACGTGACGTGCAGTCATATTCAGTCCTGATTGGTCAAATAGTGTTATTTACACATATCTTTTTTGACACGCAAAGACCCAAACGGCATTCCATAGAAATCCCGAACAAATGAACAACAAAACAGCACAGCAAGTAAGTGAAAGAAATAGGTTTTGATTATGTTTTCATCACGGCCAGATGTGATACAGCCTGGATTCGAACTGGGGACTGTAGTGACACATCTTGCACTGAGATGCAGTGCCTTAGACCGCTGCGTTCATGTGTGTGTTAACTATTTAACTGTACTAGGATGCTTAAAACACAAATAAAATATAGGTTATCGGTATAGGTTTTTTTGGCAAGGAAAATATTGGATATCGGTATCGGCCAAAACTGTCATATCGGTGCATCACTAATGGAAATACCATGAGAACTCGTGGGGGAAAGAAACCGAGTCTCCTTATTGCCAACGAGCTAAATTACCCTACATTTAGGCTATTGTTAATGTGTATTTCACACTATGTTGAGGTAAAAAATCAGTGTGTAATGCTTGTATGAATGTCAACCCGAATACATGTTCATGTCATCGTTACCAAAAAACTGCATTACAGTTCACATTGACGTTGAATACCACCACCGATTTCTGTATGCTAGCTATGCTAACCATCTTATACGAACGGGAGTTAGCATTTAGCAGTCACTACTTCTAAACCTGAAAAGCGACAAGTTCTACATGTTATGCAGCTAAAACCTCCACATTTATCCACATCGGACTTAAGTAACCACATTGTGGACCTGTTACAATACAATACATCATCCCCTTTTTTTTAGATCAGATTTGTTGGTGCACATTCAATCTGTTGTTCCGTTGACTCCTTTACCACGTCTATGGCCGCCGCTCTGCTCGTCTCATCTAGCTGACCTTTTGAGCACTGTTTGTGTGCTCAGAATACGTTAAACTTGATGTTCTAGGAAAGGACTGAAACTCTCTCTTGTGTGAAAGCCTCGGTTGTAAACTGCATCCCCCCCCAACACTATCCCCCAGCCTCCACCCCCTGTGGGCCGCTGGCCACTCAGCTATGAATGGCCTTGAGAGAATGAATGGTTTCTCCAAGGAGTTGATTATTGCAATTTGCATAATGGTCTTGCTCGGGAGTGACAGGCAGAGTGGAGGCTGAAAGAGAAAAGGGCATACACACAAAACATTTCCCCACAGTAGGAGCAGGAAAATAGAAGGGGGAAAGGAGGGGATGGAAGAGAGATGGGAGAGCACAACACAACTCAAAAAGTGCTATTTATGGGATTGTATGAAATGTATATATTTTTTTGAGGGTCTGAGATGATGGCTGTCTGGGACAAATAGTACTTGCTCTCTGGGAGCCATCAGACTGTTAAATAGTCACCACTAGCTGGCCTCCACCCAGTGCCCTGACCCGAACAAAGATTTTACTGAGTTACAGTTCCTATAAGGAAATCAGTCAATTGAAATAAGTTCATTAGGCCCTAATCTATGGATTTCACATGACTGGGAATACAGGTATGCATTTTGGCCACAGATACCATAAAAAAGGTAGGGGGCGTGGATCAGAAAACCAGTCAGTATCCGGTGTGACCACCCTTTGCCTTATGCAGCGCGATACATCTCCTTCACATGGAGTTGAACAGGCTGTCGACTATGGTCTGGAGAATGTTGTCGCACTCTTCTATGCGAAGTTGCTGGATATTGTCCGGAACTGGAACACGCTGTCGTAAACATCAATCCAGAGCATCCCAAATATGCTAAATGGGTCAGTATGTCTAGTCAGTATGCAGGCCATGGAAGAACTGGGACATTTTCAGGTTCCAGGAATTGTGTACAGGTCCTTGTGACGTGGGGCTGACCTTGCGTTATCATGGTGAAGCATGAGGTGATGGCGGAGGATGAATGGCACCACAATGAACACGGATCTGTAGTGACTCCTTTAATTGTCCCCAGCACAAGGTGCACCTGTGTAATGATCATACTGTTTAATCAGCTTCTTTATATGCCACACCTGTCAGATGGCTGGATTATTTTAGCAAATGAGAAATGCTCACGAACAGGGATGCAAAAAAATGTGATTTGATTTTGATTTACAATGCCAGTCAAAAGTTTGGACATACCTACTCATTCAATAGTTTTTCTTTATTTGTAATATTTTCGATATTGTAGAACAATAGTGAAGACATCAAACTATGAAATAACACATTGGTCATTGTCTTGTTGAAAAACAAATGATAGTCCCAGGTGGGATGACATATCGCTGCAGAATGCTGTGGTAGCCATGCTGGTTAAGTGTGCCTTGAATTCTAAAAAAAATCACAGACAGTGTCACCAGCAAAGCACCATCACGCCGCCTCCTCCATGCTTCAGCGGTGGGAACCACACATGCGTGTCTCACAAAGGCAGTTGGAACCAAAAATCATCCGACCAAAGGACAGATTTTTACCAGGTCTAATGTCCATTGCTTGTGCTTTTTGGCCCAAGCAAGTATATTTTTCTTATTGGTATCCTTTGGAAGTGGTTTCTTTGTAGCAATTCAACCATGAAGGACTGATTCACGCAGTCTCCTCTGAACAGTTGATGTTGAGATGTGTCTTTTACTTGAACTCTGAAACATTTATTTGGGCTGTGATTTCCAGAGTCTGGTAACTCTAATGAACTTATCCTCTGCAGCAGAGGTAACTCCGGGTCTTCCTTTCCTGTGGCGGTCCTCATGAGAGCCAGTTTCATCATAGTGCTTGATTGTTTTTTAGACTGCACATGAAGAAACTTTCGAAGTTCTTGAAATGTTGGATTGACTGACCATCATGTCTTAAAGTACTGATTGATTGTCGTTTCTCTTTGCTTAATTGAGTTGCTCTTGCCACAATATGGACTTGGTCTTTTACCAAATAGGGCTCTCTTCTGTATACCACCCTTACCTTGTCACAACACAACTGATTGGCTGAAATGCATTAAGAAGGAAAGAAATCCCACAAATGAATTTTTAACAAGGCACACCTGTTAGTTGAAATGCATTCCAGGTGACTACCTCATGAAGTTGGTGGAGAGAATGCAAAGGGTGGCTATTTGAAGAATCTCACATTTAAAAATGTATTTTGATTTGTTTAACACTTTTTTTTTGTTTACTACATGATTCCATGTGTGTTATTTAATAGTTTTGATGTCTTCACTGTTATTCTACAATGTGGAAAATAGTAAAAATAAAGAAAAACCCTTGAATGAGTAGGTGTGTCCAAAAGTTTGACTAGTGCTGTAAATAACAAATTGATTTATTGTAGCTTTATGGTCTGTCATTGTCTCTTCACTGACCTTATTCTCATAGATGAATGAAACATTTTAGGTCTTCAGTAGACGCCAATGGGATATTTTTTTGTTTCCGTTCAATATGATATGTGATGATGGCGGTTCAAAATGTTCAACAGCGAACGTCCTCAGAAACAATGAGCAGGAAACAAATTGCGACTTGGAGTTTGTGTTGTCGTTCTTCACCACATTCGTATGCTCAGTCTTTATCTAGCCCATCTCTTTGCTCATATTAAATGAAGCGTAACGGTGATCTCTCCAATTTTTGATGCAGCTGGTGTTGAATGGTGCTTACATCCGCCTAGAGAATAAGCCTAACATATGTATTGGACAGACATTGTGTGAGAGACATCAGTCAGTGATCCTTCATTGGATTTGCAGCCAGGGGAAGAGTGTGTCAGCCTAGTCCAGGAAGGTTTGTGGTAGAGTTAGGACATGGAGAGTGTCTTTTACAGAGACGGAGGCATTGTTGCCCTACAGACACGGCATGGTCGCTGTAGAGATGATGTGTCAAATCAGTCTGGCAACGCTCATACAGAATAACGGTTCTGAAATGTATTCTTCTGGAAATAAAACATGTACAGGATTTAAAAGGCCCATTGCAGTCCAAAACATGATTTTTCTGTGTTTTCATATGTATTTCTACACTGAGGTGGGAATAACACAGGGCAGTAAATTAGTTAAAAGACCAATAAGAGGGAGAATGCCAAAACACTCTGCCAATAGCAGCTAGTTTTCAGGTTTCCCCTCCCAACTCAGGCCACTTCCGGACACTCCTAGCAAAATTCATGCAATAAAATTGTCCTTTGCAAAGAAGCTATTTTTATTTTGGCCCTTTTTAATTGAAAACAAATCACAGTAAGGTACTTACATTGTTACCCAGAAATGATTTGATTTTGAGATAAAAACGGCATCATTGGACCTTTAAAAGGGCAGAAAGCTGTAGGTCAGAATCAAATCAAATGTTATTTGTCACATGCTCCGAATTCAACAGGTGAAATACAACCTTACAGTGAAATGCTGACTCACAAGCCCTTAACCAACAATGCAGTTGGTTAAAAAAAGTAAAAGTAAAAGATAAGATTTACAAATAATTAAAGAGCATCAGTAAATAACAATAGTGAGGCAATAAACAGGGGGGTACCGGTACAGAGTCATTTGAGCTACCCACAAACACTAAGCACACCCTCTTAAAAAAATAGGCATTCTTTTTTTCCCCTTCTCTTCTGTGTGTTCTGTCCATTTATATGTGCTGTCCTAGATACTAGTACAGCAAACCTGTAGTGTTGCTTTTTCTTCTACTGTTCGAGCTGTGAACCGTCGTCTCCTGTTTTTGTTTCCTTAAACAAGCCTCTCTGTTCTTAGTTGTATTGTTGTGCCTGAGTTGTCACGCTAGCTGTCGACCTGGGTGGATCTCAGTGGGGATTCCCCATAGTGACTCCTCCTTTTCTAATGTAGCTGCTGTCTGATGATTGACTCACTGCTTCTGATCCCTGTGCTTTGCCAAGTAGGTGCCTCGTGAAAGCTAGCTACTTCACTTTTTTTTTAAAATATGCAGCGCTCACCAGTCGTCTTTCCCTATCAGCTCACATGAAGATGAAGACGCTCTCATCTCTAAATCTGTGATCACCTGTTTCTCTGTGGCCAGTGTAAACTGCACTGCAGCACCTTGCTGGAGCAGGACAGAGAGATCTCCTGAGATTCTTCTGGGCTTTTCTAATATCCTGTTGATAGTAGAGAGGCAGAGGGGTGAGTGGGAAGGACTGGTACGTAGGGGGGAGGATGGGAGACAGAAAGGCTGCTGGGCTGTCTGTGTTTGTAATAAGCCGAGTGCACCGGAGCCTACCGGTGAGGGAAGCACTGGGGTCAAGAGGCCTGCTACACACACACACGGGAGCCCAGGCCCAGTGTTTGGAAGCTTTGCTTACTGGAGTAAGCAATAATGGAAGTACGCTTCCGGAGCGTTCTCCCTTCCGGGAGAGGAGAGGAGCAGAGGCCTGAGCAGCCGGCCTCCTGTTGCCTGACGGAGCGCCAACTCACTGGGCTTTGCTTTGTCCTCCTCTCATTGGGATGGGAGAAGACAAGCCTCAGCTGTGGCGCCTCACATGTTGAGCATCAGTGAACAGCATCATAGTACACACACACACACACACAGCTTTAGATTTATAAATGAAACCATTCGGGCCTCACTGCATTGCAGTGCTAGAGGTGTCACTACAGACCCGGGTTTGATCCCGGGCTGTATCACAACTGGCTGTGATCGGGAGTCCCATAGGGTGGTGCACAATTGTCCCAGCCTCCTCCGGGTTAGGGGAGGGTTTGGCCAGGGGGGGGGGGGGGTTTACTTGTCTCATTGCGATCTAGCGACTCCTTGTGGCGGGCAGGGCGCCTGCAGGCTGACCCCGGTTGTCAGGTGAACGATGTTTCCTCTGGCACATTGCTCCGGGCGGGTGTTACAAAGCGTGGTTTGGCAGGTCAGGTTTTGGAGGATGCATGACTTGACCTTTGCCACCCGAGCCCATATTATTATGTACATATGTATCACATACTGCTCTTTCCATACAGCATGTATCATATCACATACTGCTCTTTCCATACAATATGTATCATATCACATGCTGCTCATTCCATACAATATGTATCATATCGCATGCTGCTCATTCCATACAATATGTATCATATCGCATGCTGCTCATTCCATACAATATGTATCATATCACATACTGCTCTTTCCATACAATATGTATCATATCACATGCTGCTCATTCCATACAATATGTATCATATCGCATGCTGCTCATTCCATACAATATGTATCATATCGCATGCTGCTCATTCCATACAATATGTATCATATCGCATGCTGCTCATTCCATACAATATGCGTGACTCGTGAGCCGTAATATGTCATCCCCAAGGCCTTTCTTAAGTCACTAATCTTTTTCCACGTACTGTAGCCGGTCTCGTGTACAATTCTCAGAACCTCCATATGACAGGCAGACAGACAGTTAACATGGAATTATGTTCTTCCCAGTCAGCATGTAGGTTTGTCTGTACTCCCCATTAATTTTCATTCTTGTCAGATGGAGCACTTGTTGCCCCTTCTGGATGTGCAAGTTTGTTAGCTGAGTGCTGATGTCAATAGTACTGTATAGTAGGGTTGGCCGTTATCCAGATTTAATTACCGTTCCTGTACCGTACCGGGGTATGTGTGTCACCGGCAGTGCACACAAAGGGCGTTATTTCTTTCCAAAGATAAAAATACATAATGTTAACAAATGCTAGCAAATTACTAGCGAACTAGTGAACATACAGTACCAGTCAAAAGTTTGGACACCTACTTATTCAAGTGGCTATTTGAGATTCTTCAAATAGCCACCATTTGCCTTGATGACAGCTTTGCACACTCTTGGCATTCTCTCAACCTGCTTCACCTGGAAGGCTTTCCAACAGTCTTGAAAGAGTTCCCACATATGCTGTGCACTTGTTGGCTGATTTTCCTTCACTCTGCGGTCCAACTCATCCCAAACCATCTCAATTGGGTTGAGGTCGGGGGATTGTGGAGGCCAGGTCATCTGATGCAGCACTCCATCACTCTCCTTCTTGGTAAAATAGCCCTTACACAGCCTGGAGGTGTTTTAGGTCATTGTGCTGTTGAGAAACAAATGATAGTCCCACTAAGCGCAAACCAGATGGGATGGCGTATCGCTGCAGAATGCTGTGGTAGCCATGCTGGTTAAGTGTGCCTTGAATTCTAAATAAACCAATGTCACCAGCAAAGCACCATCACACCACCTCCTCCATGCTTCACGGTGGGAACCACACATGTGGAGATCATCTGTTCACCTACTCTGCGTCTCTCAAAGACATGGGGGTAGGAACCAATAAGGACAGATTTCCAATGGTCTAAATTTCCATTGCTCGTGTTTCTTGTCCCAAGAAAGTCTCTTTCTATTGGTGTCCTTTAGTAGTGGTTTCTTTGCAGCAATTCTACCATGAAGGCCTGATTCACGCAATCTGAACAGTTGATGTTGTTACTTGAACTTGAGGTATTTATTTGGGCTGCAGCGTTCAAATGAACTTATCCTCTGCAGCAGAGGTAACTCTGGGTCTTCCTTTCCTGTGGCGGTCCTCATGAGAGCCAGTTTCATCATAGCGCTTGATAGTTTTTGCGACTGCACCTGAAGAAACTTTCAAAGTTCTTGAAATGTTGGAAGTGTTCCAGGATTGACTGACCTTCATGTCTTAAAGTAATGATGGACTGTCGTTTCTCTTTGCTTATCTGAGCTGTTCTTGCCATAATATGGACTTGCTCTTGTACCAAATAGGGCTATCTTCTGTATACCACCCACCCTTACCTTGTCACAACACAACTGATTGGCTCAAATTCATTAAATTCCAGAAATTAACTTTTAACAAGGTACACATGTTAATTTGTTTCCCGAGTGGCGCGGTGGTCTAAGGCTCTGCATCTCAGTGCAAGAGGCATCACCACAGTCCCTGGTTTAACTCCAGGCTGTATCACATCTGGCCGTGATTGGGAGTCCCATAGGGCGGCACATTGGCCCATATTTTCTTATAATTGCATTGTTGGTTAAGGGCTTGTGAGTAAGCATTTCATTGTAAGGTTGTATTTCACCTGTTGTATTCAGAGCAGATGACAAATAACATTTGATTTGATTCTGACCTACAGCTTTCTGCCCTTTTAAAGGTCCAATGATGCTGTTTTTATCTCCAAATCAAATCATTTCTGGGTAGCAATGTAAGTACCTTACTGTGATTTGTTTTTAATTAAAACGGTCAAAATAAAAATAGCTTCTTTGCAAAGGACAATTTTATTGCATGCATTTTGTGTCCGGTTGTGAGTTGGGAGGGGAAACCTGAAAACTAGCTGCTATTGGCAGAGTGTTTTGGCATTCTCCCTCTTATTGGTCTTTTAACTAATTTACTGCCCTGTGTTATTCCCACCTCAGTGTAGAAATACATATGAAAACACAGAAAAATCATGTTTTGGACTGCAATGGGCCTTTTAAATCCTGTACATGTTTTATTTCCAGAAGAATACATTTCAGAACCGTTATTCTGTATGAGCGTTGCCAGACTGACTTGAAAGGATTTGACACATCATCTCTACAGAGATCTGTCATTGGCCAGGTTGTTACGGTCAGCTTGCTTTCTGTGTTGCAGACCCTGGTTGGACCGTAATGACCGCACGCTTCCAGTTGCCTGCTGGCAGATCTTACAATGTCCGGGCGTCGGAGCTGGCACGCGACAGGCAGCACACTGAGGTTGGCTGCAACATTCTTCTCTTGGACAACACTGTCCAAGCCTTCAAAGTTAATGTAAGTATCACAACAAAACAAGCCCTTTTTTAAAAGTATATGTGTGGAAGCCATGAGATGCTAAATGTGTTTATGTTAATTAACGGTAAATTACCGTGAGACCGACAGTTATTTGGTTGACAATCACCGGCTGACAATTTCGTGACCGCCCTAGTCTTGAGTCAATAAATATTCAACCCCTTAGTTATGGCAAATACGAGTACAATACGAGTACAAATTTGCTTAACTAGTCGCATAATAAGTTGCATGCACTCACTCTGTGTGCAATAACAGTGTTTAATGTGATTTGTTATGAGTCCCTCATCTCTGTACCCCATACAATTATCTGTAAGGTTCTTCAGTTGAGCAGTACATTTCAAACACAGATGCAACTACAAAGACCAGGGAGGTTTTCCTATGCCTCGTAAAGAAGGGCACTTATTGGTAGATGAGTAAAAAATAAATAAACAGACATTGAATATCCTTTTGAGCATGGTGAAGTTATTAATTACACTTTGGATGGTGTATCACCCAGTCACTAAAAATGTTGCCAGAGAGGAAGGAAACCACTCAGGGATTTCACTGAGGCCAATGGTGACTTTAAAACAGAGATTAATGGCTTTGAAAGGACAACTGAGGATGGATCAACAACATTGTAGTTACTCCACAATACTACTGTAATTGAGAGAGTGAAAAGAAGTAAGCCTTTACGGAATAAAAATATACAAACATGCATCCTGTTTGCAATAAGGAACTAAAGTAATACTGCAAAGAAATGTGGCAAATGAACTTTGTCCTGAATACACAGTGTAATGCTGTTATTGTACAATCCAGGTGTGCAAATCTCTTAGAGATTTACCCAGAAAGACTCACTGCTGTAATCGCTGGAAAGGGTTATTTAACATGTATTGACTCAGAGGTTTGAATACAATATTGTTATTTTATTCAATATAATATTGTTTTTTATTATTTATTTATTTACAAATGGTAGAATTTTTCTTCCTCTTTGACATTAAGAGTTTTTTTTTAGTTTTTTTGATTGTTGACAAAAAATGACAAATCTAGTTTAATCCTACTTTGTAACACAACAACATGAAATCTAGTTTAATCCCACTTTGTAACACAACAACATGAAATCTAGTTTAATCCCACTTTGTAACACAACAACATGAAATCTAGTTTAATCCCACTTTGTAACACAACAACATGAAATCTAGTTTAATCCCACTTTGTAAATCACAACAACATGAAATCTAGTTTAATCCCACTTTGTAACACAACAACATGAAATCTAGTTTAATCCCACTTTGTAACACAACAACATGAAATCTAGTTTAATCCTACTTTGTAACACAACAACATGAAATCTAGTTTAATCCTACATGTAACACAACAACATGAAATCTAGTTTAATCCTACTTTGTAACACAACAACATGAAATCTAGTTTAATCTAGTTTAATCCCACTTTGTAACACAACAACATGAAATCTAGTTTAATCCTACTTTGTAACACAACAACATGAAATCTAGTTTAATCCTACTTTGTAACACAACAACATGAAATCTAGTTTAATCCTACTTTGTAACACAACAACATGAAATCTAGTTTAATCCTACTTTGTAACACAACAGCATGAAATCTAGTTTAATCCCACTTTGTAACACAACAACATGAAATCTAGTTTAATCCCACTTTGTAACACAACATGAAATCTAGTTTAATCCCACTTTGTAACACAACAACATGAAATCTAGTTTAATCCCACTTTGTAACACAACAACATGAAATCTAGTTTAATCCCACTTTGTAACACAACATGAAATCTAGTTTAATCCTACTTTGTAACACAACAACATTACATCTAGTTTAATCCCACTTTGTAACACAACATGACATCTAGTTTAATCCTACTTTGTAACACAACAACATGAAATCTAGTTTAATCCCACTTTGTAACACAACAACATGAAATCTAGTTTAATCCCGCTTTGTAACACAACATGACATCTAGTTTAATCCTACTTTGTAACACAACAACATGAAATCTAGTTTAATCCCACTTTGTAACACAACATGACATCTAGTTTAATCCTACTTTGTAACACAACAACATGAAATCTAGTTTAATCCCACTTTGTAACACAACATGAAATCTAGTTTAATCCCACTTTGTAACACAACATGAAATCTAGTTTAATCCTACTTTGTAACACAACATGAAATCTTGTTTAATCCCACTTTGTAACACAACATGAAATCTAGTTTAATCCCACTTTGTAACACAACAGAATGTGGCAAAAGGTGTGTGATTATTTTCTGAAAGCACTGTATGTTCCTCCTGATCCATTGTCACGGGCTGTTACTCTTAACCATGTCGAAAGCACTGTATGGTCCTCCTGATCCATTGTCACGGGCTGTTACTCTTAACAATGTCGAAAGCACTACATGGCCATGTCCCAGAATAGCTATTGGAATCGGTTGGATTTACTGCAGCCCTATTGTTCAACACTCCTCTTTGGGTCGTAGATCTTTCAGGGCTATCTTTCTCCTATAAGATACCCAGGACTGTAAGACCACAACATGTTGCAAATCTAAGATGGAAATGTCCCCCATCCGTTCCTTCCGTCCTCTGCAGGGTGGTGGGGGTTGAGGCCAGGGCTACAGCCGTAGCTCTCCTCATTGTGAAATGCCTGACATTCTTTCTCACATAGTAGCTTCCCTAAGGGCTGTCCATTCAAGTATATACTCGCTCACAGGCATGTCTTTCTAGCTACACACACACACACACACACACACACACACACACACACACACACACACACACACACACACACTATGTGCCAAAAAATCAGTGTTCAGAGTAGGGATGGGTATCGTTAAGATTTGAACGGTATTACTACTCTTACTGATGCTGCTTATCGATCCGGTACTTTAACGGTATTACTACTCTTACTGATGCTGCTTATCGATCCGGTACTTTAACGGTATTACTACTCTTACTGATGCTGCTTATCGATCCGGTATTTTAACGGTATTACTACTCTTACTGATGCTGCTTATCGATCCGGTACTTTAACGGTATTACTACTCTTGCTGATGCTGCTTATCGATCCGGTACTTTAACGGTATTACTACTCTTGCTGATGCTGCTTATCGATCCGGTACTTTAACGGTATTCCTATTGTTGTTTTTTTTGGGGGGGTGGGGGTTGCTGCTTATCGATCCGGTACTTTAACGGTATTACTACTCTTAAATCGATCAAAACAAATTATGATCATAATTAACATTTGCTTTATTTTCTGAAATGTAAAATATATCAAATAAACAATTATTTACAGCAAAAGAAACAGCAATGTTTTTGAACAAATCGCTAATTATAGACTCTAATGTTGTGGTGATGGTAATGCAAAACAAATTAAAACAATATTTTCCTGCAAAAGAAAATAGTGGTATAGAGCAACACGGGTAGGGCCTGCAGGTAGGCTGCAGAAGATAAGACAGTGGTATAGAGCAACATGGGTGGGGCCTGCAGGTAGGCTGCAGAAGATAAGACAGTGGTATAGAGCAACACGGGTGGGGCCTGCAGGTAGGCTGCAGAAGATAAGACAGTGGTATAGAGCAACACGGGTGGGGCCTGCAGGTAGGCTGCAGAAGATAAGACAGTGGTATAGAGCAACACGGGTGGGGCCTGCAGGTAGGCTGCAGAAGATAAGCCAGTGGTATAGAGCAACACGGGTGGGGCCTGCAGGTAGGCTGCAGAAGATAAGACAGTGGTATAGAGCAACACGGGTGGGGCCTGCAGGTAGGCTGCAGAAGATAAGACAGTGGTATATAGCAACACGGCTGGGGCCTGCAGGTAGGCTGCAGAAGATAAGACAGTGGTATATAGCAACACGGCTGGGGCATGCAGGTAGGCTGCAAAAGGACTAACACTTCTTAGCAGTTCTGGAGAAAGATCAACATATTTGTCTTCTCTGGCAGAAGTCGGGACCTCCCCTGGCTTATTGTGTTCCCTGCAGTCGAAAATACCCTCTCGCTAGGGGTGGAGGAGGCTTGAGCACAGAGGGGGCTTGTTGTAATGTTTGTGAGGACGGGCAGAGTATCTCTTCTCCCACCACCACTACAAAGGATCTTCAGCCATGGAGATGGGAGGCAGGCCTTTGTAGAGCTCCACCTCTAGGTCAACACACTCACTGAAGGTGAGGGATGAGGTGTCCTGTTGGATCGTCAACCTCAACTTCCTGTCCTCCTCTGAGAACAGCTCCTCCAAGGATCTCCTCCAGTTCCTCTCCTTCTCCTTCAGACTCCTCCTCCTGTTGCTGGTGCTCTGTGTCTGTCTGCTCCGGCTCCTCTGACAGCCCTGGTGTTGCTCCTGTCACATTGGCCTCAACAGTTGTCTTCCTCAGCCTGTCCCAGGTGGCGTAACTCACCAGCCTCCCTTTAAATCTGGGGTCCATTGCTGTGGCCTCATGCAGGAAGGCTTGAATGTACTCATCCTGATAGCACTCGGAGAGGTTCTCCCAGACATTGTCTTTGATGGTTGCCACTAACGTTGTATCTTCATACTTCACAGTGTAGTGCTCTTCCAGTTTGTGGAGGATGGGTTTGATCTGTCCACAGGTCGCATTCTTTTCACATGATACACACAGTGTGGATGTATAGAGGATTCTCATGAGCTGGACAATCTCCTCAGTCTTATGGAAGTCCTCGTCCTTCAGACGGTCCAGGTTGTCCTTGGTCGTTGCTTTTCTCAGTCGTGGATCCAAGGCCGCTGCTTGGATCACTGCCTACTGCTCCATGAATCTCTCCATCGTTAGATAGAGTTCCATCTGGTCCTGACATCAAGGATGAGTGAGTGTTGCGAAAGGTCTGAAACAACAACAAAAAAACAACATACATTTAATTATCACACACTTGAATATTGAATTAAATTGTTAAATGTGGGAATTTCAAAATAATACTTTAATAGATTGAACTGGCTTCTTACCAAGGAGCTGCTGCTTTTCCTTCAAAACTGTTTTGGACATCGAGGATCGCTTGAACCACATGACCACTGCTCTGATTCAGGCTGCCCATTTATCAATGGAAGTAATATTGTAGATGTTATGTGCTGCTAGATTTACTATGTGCACAAAGCTCTTGATGGCAACATCCATATTGCCAGCAATATCAACAGTCACAGCTACAATATTTCTCGGCTCTGTCTCAAACTCTTCCCGAATGTCTGAGATCTCCTCTGCCACTACTTCGCCAGTTTGCGATTTTTACACTGTCCTGGTGTGGAGGAGCTTCTGTTTTACACTACCCTGGTGTGGATGACCTTCTGTTGTACACTGCCCTGGTGTGGAGGACCTTCTCTTTTACACTGTCCTGGTGTGGAGGACCTTCTGTTGTACACTGCCCTGGTGTGGAGGACCTTCTGTTGTACACTGGCCTGGTGTGGAGGACCTTCTGTTTTTTTCACTGCCCTGGTGTGGATGACCTTCTGTTGTACACTGTCCTGGTGTGGATGACCTTCTGTTGTACACTGCCCTGGTGTGGAGGACCTTCTCTTTTACACTGTCCTGGTGTGGAGGACCTTCTGTTGTACACTGTCCTGGTGTGGAGGACCTTCTGTTTTACACTGACCTGGTGTGGAGGACCTGTTTTACACTGTCCTGGTGTGGAGGACCTTCTATTTTACACTGCCCTGGTGTGGAGGGCCTTCTATTTTACACTGTCCTGGTGTGGAGGACCTTCTGTTGTACACTGTCCTGGTGTGGAGGACCTGTTTTACACTGACCTGGTGTGGAGGACCTTCTATTTTACACTGCCCTGGTGTGGATGACCTTCTGTTGTACACTGTCCTGGTGTGGAGGACCTGTTTTACACTGTCCTGGTGTGGAGGACCTGTTTTACACTGTCCTGGTGTGGAGGACCTTCTATTTTACACTGCCCTGGTGTGGAGGACCTTCTGTTTTACACTGCCCTGGTGTGGATGACCTTCTCTTTTACACTGCCCTGGTGTGGATGACCTTCTGTTTTACACTGCCCTGGTGTGGATGACCTTCTGTTTTACACTGTCCTGGTGTGGAGGACCTTCTGTTGTACACTGTCCTGGTGTGGAGGACCTTCTGTTGTACACTGTCCTGGTGTGGATGACCTTCTGTTGTACACTGTCCTGGTGTGGATGACCTTCTGTTGTACACTGTCCTGGTGTGGATGACCTTCTGTTGTACACTGTCCTGGTGTGGAGGACCTGTTTTACACTGTCCTGGTGTGGAGGACCTGTTTTACACTGTCCTGGTGTGGAGGACCTTCTGTTTTACACTGCCCTGGCTTGTGTACTGCACTGTAACAGAGAGAAAGTGGTCCTGACAGAGGCTGGTCCACCCGTCTGATGTGATGGCCAGCTTTGGCACGTCCTTCAGCTCAGTGATCACATTGGCCTTTTCTACACCACACCAGGTAGGAATGAATATGTCTCTACGGTAACTCCTGGAGGGAGGGGTGTATTTGTGTTGAGTGCCTTGCTCATCTCCCTACAGTACAAAAACCTTTTTCATGTGTTGAATTATCATTATTGTATTGTGGAGTGATGGGACTAATACAACCCTTTTATACTACTATATCCTAAACATTAATATAACTCAACATATACTGACAGACTGCTCCCTGAAGTCCTTGGAGTCCACTGTTGCAAAGGGGTGTAGGCCATTCACTATGACCTTGGTCACTTTTAGGTGCCACTTGTTCACCCTCTCCTCAGTCATCCTCCCACTAGCTGCCAGTGTGAAGGGGCTTTGGGCTTGTCTTTGGCTTGGACCAGCAGTATTAGAGGGAGGAGTGGGTTGGTTCATTGTAGCTGCAACTTTAACAAAAAAAGTAGCAAAATCTTTAAATGGGTGATTTAAATTTATGAACACACCCATAGCTCAACAATCAGCTGGCTAATGGTTCATTTTGATCAGGAACCCATCTTCTCATAATTGAGTTAACTTGTTATGGCTGCAATCCCGTTAACGGGATAATTTTCATCAACAACCGCTGAATTGCATAGCGCTACATTCAATGAATATTACTAAAAATATTTATATTCATGAAATCACAAGTGCAATATAGGAAAACACAACTTAGCCTGTTAATCCACCTGTCATGTCAGATTTTGAAAATGTGCTTTACAGCGAAAGCAATCCAAGCGTTTGTGTAAGTTTATCGGTCGCTCGGCAAAACATTATGAACACCTAGCATCAAGTAGCTTGGTTACGAAAATCAGAAAAGCAATCACATTAATCGTTTACCTTTGATCTTCCTTTTCACTCACGAGACTCCCAGTTACCAAATAAATGTTCCTTTTGTTCCATAAAGATTATTTTTATATCCAAAATACCTCTGTTTGTTTGGCGCGTTATGTTCAGAAATCCACAGGAAAGAACGGTCACGACAACGCAGACAAATTCCAAATAGTTTCCGTAATGTCCACAGAAACATGTCAAACGTTTTTTTATAATCTATCCTCAGGTTGTTTTTAAAATATATAATCGATAATATATCAACTGCAAATGTCTTTATCAGTAGGAGAGGGAAAAGTAATGGCTGTCCAAACTCTGTTGCGCGAGCAAAACTCATGCGACCACTTGACGCGATGTTATCTTTCTGGCTCATTTTTCAAAATAAAAGCCTGAAACTATGTCTGAAGACTGTTGACACCTTGAGGAAGTGATAGGAAAAGGAATCTGGTTGATATCCCTTTAAATGGAGCAAAGGGAGACTATGGAACATGGAGTTTTCAAAATAGAAGCCACTTCCTGGTTTGATTTTCCTCAGGGTTTCGCCTGCAATATCAGTTCTGTTATCCTTACAGACAATATTTTGACAGTTTTGGAAACTGTGTTTTCTATCCAATACTACTAATAATATGCATATATTAGCAACAGACTGAGGAGCTGGCTGTTTACAATGGGCACCTTTTCATCCAAGCTACTCAATACTGCCCCTGCAAGCCAGAAGTTAACTCTGTGTGTTAGCATACATACATGCTAGCATACATACCTAACGTAGATCAGCCAACGACAGATGAACTACGAGCTAGGCAGTCAAACTGTGCATTTCTCTGCCTGTACACAATGCACTTTCGATAGATGTTTGGACAGATTGCTTGTGTTTCTGCCCTAACAAGCAAAAGTCTTGTTGCATTGTGGCAACGAGCATTGTCAGCATCGACTCTGGTGAAGTGTATCCACACTTTTGTATGTTTAGTACTCTCTGCCATCGTCACTAATTAAGAGCAGGGTCTTTGTGCGTGCGACAGGCTTCCGCGCGAGAGCGATCTCTTCTGGATTGGGAATAGTGAAAATGCATCATATGAATGTCTTAATCTTATTGCATATTAGAAACGGTTGGTAAAATGTTTATGTAGTTTATGCATTAATGAATAGAAAATGTATTTTCCTAATTTCTCCAGTTCCGAAAGCAGAACCGATAACGTCGGATTATAATTTAGCCCCGGGGCCCATCTAAAACCTGGTTTCGGGACCCATCCCTAGTTCAGTGTCTTTATTGAGCTAGGCAAGTCAGATGAGAACAAATTCTTATTTACCGGGGAACAGTGGGATAATTGCCTTGTTCAGGGGCAGAACGACAGATTTTTACCAAGTCAGCTCGGGGATTCGATCCAGCAACCCAGTTACTGGCCCAACGCTCTAACCACTAGGCTACCTGCCGCCCCAAATGGCCACACAATCATATTACATGTCAGGAGAAATATAAAAGAGCTTGCACAAACACCCTTCCCATGTTATTTTTATTATATAATGTGGGAATATGTGAATTATATTATTATGTAACTTCTCTGAGTTAATGTTTTTCAGGTTGATACTGTATATGTACTCCATCTGTTGCCACGGTAGCCCGGCTATAAAAGGAGCTTGTGACACTGATCTTGGCTCAGCAGCTAAATTAATAAAGCTCAACTTTCCTTCGATTTCCTTCCTCAGTTCCGCATCGATTTGTACTCTGCAGTTCCTGGAAAGCCATCCGTCCCTGGCATAACAAGAGTTGGTTTGAATAGATTTGTCCAAGCTTTGTCGTGACCGACATTCCCTGACTGATTGGTTCCTCTGAATGTGAAGGGAAACTGAAGACAAGATGGAGTGATGAGAAAGTAGGAAGGGAGGAGGAGTGAGGATAATGAACGGGACAGTAGGAAAGAACCTGGCTGATTGGTTCCTCTGAATGTGAAGGGAAACTGAAGACAAGATGGAGTGATGAGAAAGTAGGAAGGGAGGAGGAGTGAGGAGGATTGTTGGTGTCAAAGACGGGTCACTAAATATTGTCACTAAACAACTAACATCGGTTCAATTACTTGAATTACATGTAGTATCAACTCAAGAACTGTGGGATGCTGGAATGGAGTTTTCATTAAGCAAATATTCAACCTAGTTCAGCTCAGAAACATGGTAATTAACTACAATGACCATAATCCATTGCACTTGTTTTTTTCCAGCTCAGGCAGAGATGGATACACTTTTATGCCTGCTATGTTAGGTTAGATGCACACAGACCACAGCCTGAATGAGAGACAGGATTGTGCACATCACAGCAACAAGAGAGAGGGATAGAGACAGTTTAAGTATGCCTCATCTTCTTTGAAGAACTAGTAAAATGATTGTCAGACAGCTCTGCAGCTAGCCTAGCAAACTCAATAGGATGACTCACCACTGTACGATATGGGGAGTATAGAGATAATGTTGGCTGGCTGCTACTGTCTGAGCAGAGATGAGATGATGACTTTAAGGAATGACAAATAATAAAGCCGTGAAATAAAAGATAAGTAATATACACAACTGAAATGTTTTATTTCATAGTAATTTCTTATTTTTCTATTGATTTTACTTAATGTGGACCTGACAGAGACAATAGAATATGTTCAGTGATAACTGCTTTTGGCTTTGTAATTTCCATTAAAAAGCACCTTCTCACTCTCCATGCCTGCCTCATCCTCTCCCTCCCTCCCTGCCTCCTCCTTTGCCTGCCTGCCTCCTTCTCTCCTTCTTTGCCTGCCTGCCTCCTTCTCTCCTTTTCCTGCCTGCCTCGCTCTCCCTGCCTGCCTGCCTGCCGCCTCCTTTCCCTGCCCCCCTCCCTCCCTGCCTCCTCCTTTGCCTGCCTGCCTCCTTCTCCCTCTCCCTCCCTGCCACCTCCTTTCCCTGCCTCCCTCCCCTCCCTGCCTGCCTCCTTTTCTCTTTCTCTCCCTCCATCCCTGTCTATCTGTCTTCTACTGCTCCTGAACAAGCTGTCTCATGTCCACATTTCCCTCATTCCTCCAAGCTCAGGCTCTAGCAGTGCCCCAAAGCCTCCTTTTCAGAGTCTTTACCAGAGATCCATCTAGCTCTTCCTTTCTTATGATTGCAACCATGTTCAGTATGTTTACATGTAAATACTATATTTCTCATACATATAGACTTTCGTGCATTGACACCACATCTACTTTAGAGATATAGTTTCCATTCAGACCCAAGGCTTGTATTCACCTAACATTCTCCCCCTCCCTCACTAGTCCAGTCCTCACACCATCTCAGGTGCTGGCTCACAGATAGTGGTGGGGGTATTGATAAAGATCAGCACAAAGACTGTTTGTATGGCCCTGTCTGCCGAGTCGTCAATCATCCACTCACTCTCTCTCTCTGTCTCTATGTCCCAGCCCAGTCTTCAGTGAGGATCTCAGAATGGGCCCATTGCCATTGTCCTCCACAGATAACTGAAGTATCTTTCGAGACCTGTGTTAATCTAACTTTCCCATTTATTATCCAAACCTCAAGGAGAAGGTGCCAGCCCAGTTTAAATAGTTACTGCCTATGTCAAATAAAATGTTATTGGTCACATACACATATTTAGCAGATTTTATTTTATTTATTTGTATTTATTTTATTTTATTTCACCTTTATTTAACCAGGTAGGCTAGTTGAGAACACCTTTATTTAACCAGGTAGGCCAGTTGAGAACACCTTTATTTAACCAGGTAGGCCAGTTGAGAACACCTTTATTTAACCAGGTAGGCCAGTTGAGAACACCTTTATTTAACCAGGTAGGCCAGTTGAGAACACCTTTATTTAACCAGGTAGACCAGTTGAGAACACCTTTATTTAACCAGGTAGGCTAGTTGAGAACACCTTTATTTAACCAGGTAGGCTAGTTGAGAACAAGTTCTCATTTGCAACTGCGACCTGGCCAAGATAAAGCATAGCAGTGTGAACAGACAACACAGAGTTACACATGGAGTAAACAATTAACAAGTCAATAACACAGTAGAAAAAAAAAGAGTCTATATACATTGTGTGCAAAAGGCATGAGGAGGTAGGCGAATAATTACAATTTTGCAGATTAACACTGGAGTGATAAAGGATCAGATGGTCATGTACAGGTAGAGATATTGGTGTGCAAAAGAGCAGAAAAGTAAATGAATATAAACAGTATGGGGATGAGGTAGGTAAAATTGGGTGGGCTATTTACCGATAGACTATGTACAGCTGCAGCGATCGGTTAGCTGCTCAGATAGCAGATGTTTGAAGTTGGTGAAGGAGATAAAAGTCTCCAACTTCAGCCATTTTTGCAATTCGTTGAAGTCACAGGCAGCAGAGAACTGGAACGAAAGGCGGCCAAATGAGTTGTTGGCTTTAGGGATGATCAGTGAGATACACCTGCTGGAGCGTGTGCTATGGGTGGGTGTTACCATCGTGACCAGTGAACTGAGATAAGGCGGAGCTTTACCTAGATGACCTGGAGCCAGTGGGTCTGGCGACGAATATGTAGCAAGGGCCAGCCAACTAGAGCATACAGGTCGCAGTGGTGGGTGATATAAGGTGCTTTAGTAACAAAACGGATGGCACTGTGATAAACTGCATCCAGTTTGCTGAGTAGAGTATTGGAAGCTATTTTGTAGATGTCATCGCCGAAGTCGAGGATCGGTAGGATAGTCAGTTTTACTAGGGTAAGTTTGGCGGCGTGAGTGAAGGAGGCTTTGTTGCGGAATAGAAAGCCTATTCTAGATTTGATTTTAGATTGGAGATGTTTGATATGAGTCTGGAAGGAGAGTTTACAGTCTAGCCAGACACCTAGGTACTTATAGATGTCCACATATTCTAGGTCGGAACCATCGAGGGTGGTGATGCTAGTCGGGCGTACGGGTGCAGGCAGCGAACGGTTGAAAAGCATGCATTTGGTTTTACTAGCGTTTAAGAGCAGTTGGAGGCCACGGAAGGAGTGTTGTATGGCATTGAAGCTCGTTTGGAGGTTAGATAGCACAGTGTCCAAGGACGGGCTGGAAGTATACAGAATGGTGTCGTCTGCGTAGAGGTGGATCAGGGAATCGCCCGCAGCAAGAGCAACATCACTGATATATACAGAGAGAAGAGTCGGCCCGAGAATTGAACCATGTGGCACCCCCATAGAGACTGCCAGAGGACCGGACAGCATGCCCTCCGATTTGACACACTGAACTCTGTCTGCAAAGTAGTTGGTGTTATTGCGAGTTTAGCAAAATGCTTGTATGTGGCATCAATATGAGTCAAACATGAATTATAGTGTCAAAATTGGCTATAAAGTGTAGATAGGATAATTTTGGTCATAAAGTCACTCGTCTAAAACTGAGTTTGTAACATCCTTGCGTCACAATGGGTAATTGAAGGTTGGGTTTTGATTTAATGATGTCAATTTGTCCACTGACATGGAGCGCTGCGGTGATTTGCTCTCTATCCAATAGCATAGACCTGCCCTGCAGCTCCGACTTTGTTCAAATAAGATAACACATTGTTTTACTTGACAAGTGCTGCACCAAACACCTTAGTTAGATATAAAATTGCGCATCTAAAACATCCTTTGGAATAGCATATATTAGAATCACTGGCCACTTTTAGAAATGGATCTCTAGTCGCTTTAATAATGTTTCCGTTTCTAGCATTACTCATCTCGTATGTATAAACTGCACTCCACACTATTCTACGGTATCTTAGTCACTTTTAAATTGTGTTTACATATTGTGTCATCCATTTCATATGTGTATATACTGTATTGTGTTCTATACTACATCACTGACTGTTAACCTTTCTGGCGCAGGTGTTCCGCTAGCGCCCCACCTTGACAACATCCGGTGAAATTGCAGAGCGTGAAATTCAAATGACAGGAAATAGAAATATTTAACATTCATGAAAATACAAGTGTCATACATCAAAATAAACTTTAACTTCTTGTTAATCTAGCCACTGTGTCAGATTTCAAAAAGGCTTTACGGCGAAAGCACACCATGCGATTATCTGAATACAGCGCCCCACATACAAAAGCATGAAAAACATATTTCAACCAAGCAGGTGCGCCACGAAAGTCAGAAATAGCGATATAATAAATGCCTTACCTTTGAAGATCTTCTTCTGTTTGCACTCCAAAATGTCCAAGCTACATCACAAATGGTAATTTTGTTCGATAATGTCCTTCTTTATATCCCCAAAAACTCAGTTTAGCTGGCGCGCTTCATTCAATAATCCACCGGTTTCCCTCCATCAAAATGCATACAAAATGAATCCCAAACTTTACCAATGAACATATCCAAACAAGTCAAACAACGTTTATAATCAAAACTAAGGTACTCTAATACGTAAATAACGATCAAATTTAAGACGGAGAATCGTTATTGTCTTTACCGGAGATAAACAACAAAGAACTCGCTCTCATCCACACACATGAAAACACTACAGCAAAAATGGGAGCCACTTAGAAAAACTACAAATTCTAGCTCATTTTTCAAGCCTGAAACTCTTTCTAAAGACTGTTGACATCTAATGGAAGCCCTAGGAACTGCAATCTGTGAGGATTTCGCCTCATAATTAACATGACAGCCAATGCGAAACAGTAGTAGCCTGAATAATTTTTTGGTGGCGGGTCGTTTGTCCTCAGGGTTTCGCCTGCCTTATCAGTTCTGTTATACTCAGACATTATTTTAACAGTTTTAGAAACTTTAGTGTGCTTCCTATCCAAATCTACCAGTTTAATGCATACCATGCTTCTGGGCCTGAGTAACAGGCAGTTTACTTTGGGCACGCTTTTCATCCAGATGTCAAAATACTGCCCCCAAGCCCAAAGAGGTTAAACAGCCATCTCCAGCACATCAGAGGCTGCTGCCTATAGACATAGATTAACCACTTTAAAGAAATGAAACACTAGCCACTTTAATAATGTCTCCGTATCTTGCATTACTCATCTTAAAACTGTACTCTACTATTCTACGGTATCTTAGTCACTTTAATTGTGTGTAAATATTGCGTCACGCATCTATGTACAGTGGGGCAAAAAAGTATTTAGTCAGCCACCAATTGTGCAAGTTCTCCCACTTAAAAATGAGAGAGGCCTGTAATTGGCTTCGTAAGAAGCATTTCAAGGTCCTGGAGTGGCCTAGCCAGTCTCCAGATCTCAACCCCATAGAAAATCTTTGGGGGGAGTTGAAAGTCTGTGTTGCCCAGCAACAGCCCCAAAACATCACTGCTCTAGAGGAGATCTGCATGGAGGAATGGGCCAAAATACCAGCAACAGTGTGTGAAAACCTTGTGAAGACTTACAGAAAACGTTTGACCTCTGTCATTGCCAACAAAAGGTATATAACAAAGTATTGAGATAAACTTTTGTTATTGACCAAATACTTATTTTCCACCATAATTTGCAAATAAATTCATAAAAAAATCCTACAATGTGATTTTCTGGATTTTTTTTCTCATTTTGTCTGTCATAGTTGAAGTGTACCTATGATGAAAATTACAGGCCTCTCTCATCTTTTTAAGTGGGATAACTTGCACAATTGGTGTGGCTGACTAAATACTTTTTTGCCCCACTGTATATACTGTGCTCTATACTATGCCACTATCTTAGTCCAATGCCGCTCTGACATGTATCTATGTATGTATATATATTCTTAATCCATTCCTTGCTTAGATTTACGTGTGTTTTGGGTATATGTTGTAAAACTGTTAGATATTACTGCACTGTCGGAGATAGAGACACAAGCATTTCGATACACCCACAGTAACATCTGCCAAACACGTGTGTGTATGTGACCAACAAAAATTTGATTTGATTTGGTGTCATCTAACTGAGGGTTGAGGCTAAACATAGTGTACGCGGGGAGAGGCTGTGTTCCCCCACTCTGTCAGCGCATGTTTGACAGTCAGCAGCCCAGAGCTGCCAGTCTGTTCCCTGTGGCTTAGAACTGGCCTGGGGCTGTGACATGGACTTACCTCTGTGGAGCACCGTGTCAACACCATCCCCTCACTGGCACAGCACTGCAGTGTGTCACATGGGAGAGTGGGAGGGGCAGAAGGGAGACAAGTGGTTGTCACTGTGTCCCTGGTGTGACTGTGCTATGGGAGATGGACAGTGATAGGTAGCAGCTACTCAGACCTGGCTGCCATGGAGACTTGAGGCATGGGGAGTTTGCTAGGAGACACACAAATAATTTGTTATTTTCTTGTTCCCTCTTTCTCACCCCCCTGCCCCTTTCTACCCCCCTGCCCCTCTCTCTACAGAAGCACAACCAGGGTCAGGTCTTACTGGAGGAAGTGTTTAAACACCTGGAGCTGACAGAGAGGGATTACTTCGGCCTGCATCTGTCCGACGACTCCTCCGACAGCCCGGTAGGTGCCAAGGTCAGACTCTTGATGGCAAAACACCTTTTTACACTTCAGTCAACACTGTCTCGTTCACTACTGTCCATCTCCATCAAGTCTTTCACTTGAGGACAGCCTTTTCCTGCTTTCACCTAAATGTAACTCTCTGTGGTGAATTTAGTCTTCAGACAAGTGTGTTGTTATGAGAAATGGAGGGGGTGGAGAGGGATAAGATGGGGAATTATTATTCTACATAACCCGTTGTACAATCCATCTGTTAGACTAAGTCATGTTGGAAGCCTGTATGTTAATGGGACATTGCCTGCCACTGCACACTCACTATACTACAACACAGCTGATGATCGCCTCGCTTTGAGTCCTAAGGAAACTATGCAGAATTTTGTTTTTTCATGTATTTATTCTTACATTGTCACCCCAGAAAATCTTAAGCGTTATTACATACAGCCGGGAAGAGCTATTGCGACGTCAACTTACCAACATTACGACCAGGAATACGACTTTCCCGAAGCGGATCCTTTGTTCAGACCACCACCCAGGACATGTGATCTTATCCCAGCGGTCGACCCAAAACAACGTTGCCGAAGGAAGAGGCAGACGGAGCGGCCTCCTGGTCAGGCTCCGTAAGCGTGCACAACGCCCACCTCTTCAGAGTATACTACTCACCAATGTTCAGTCTTTTGACAACAAGGTAGATGAAATTAGAGCAAGGGTTCCCTTTCAGAGAGACATCAGAGATTGTAACATTCTCTGTTTCACGGAAACATGTCTTTCTCGGGATACGTTGTCGGAGTCTCTCTGGGAAGAAGAAGGGCGATGGTGTATGCTTCATGATTAACGACTTATGGGGTAATCATAACAACATACAGGAACTCAAGTCCTTCTGCTCACTCGACCTAGAATTCCTTACGATCAAAAGCCGGCCATATTATCTTCCAAGAGAATTATTGTCAGTTATCGACACAGTTGTGTATATACCCCCTCAAGTAGACACCACGGCGGCCCTCAAGGAACTTCACTGGACTCTATGTAAACTGGAAACCATATATCCTGAGGCTGCATTCATTGTAGCTGGGGATTTTAACAAAGCACATCTGGGAACAAGGCTACCTATATTCTACCAGCATATTGATTGCAGCAGTCGCGCAAACAATACACTCGATCACTGCTACTCTAACTTCCGTGATGCATACATGGCCCTCCCTTCGGCAAATCCGACCACGACTCCATCTTGCTCCTACCGTCTTATAGGCAGATACTCAAACATGATGTACCGGTGACTAGAACCATTCAACGCTGGTCTGATCAATCGGAATCCACACTTCAAGATTGTTTTGATCACGCAGGCTGGGAAATGTTCCGGGCAGCCTCAGAGAATAACATTGATCTATACGCTGACTTGGTGAGTGAGTTTATAAGGAAGTGCATTAGAGATGTTGTCCCCAATGTGACTATTAAAACCTAACCTAACCAGAAACCGTGGATGGATGGTGGCATTCGCACAAAACTGAAAGTGCGAACCATTGTTTAACCATGGTAAGAGGACTGGGAATATGGCCGAAAATAAACAGTGTAGTTATTCTCTCCGCAAGGCAATCAAACAAGCGAAATGTCGGTATAGGGACAAAGTGGAGTCGCAATTCAACAGCTCAGACACGAGACGTATGTGGTAGGGTCTACAGACAATCACGGACTACAAAAATAAAACTAGCCACGTCACGGACAACGTCTCGCTTCCAAACAAACTAAACACCTTTGCCCGCTTTGAGAATAACACAGTGCCACTGTTGCGGCTCGCTAACAAGGGCTGCGGCTTCTCCTTCTCTGTGGCCGACGGGAGTAAGACATTTTAAACGTGTTAACCCTCGCAAGGCTGCCAGCCCGACTTCATCCCCAGCCGCGTCCTCAGAGCATGCACAGACCAGCTGGCAGGTGTGTTCACGGAAATATTATATAGCTCCCTATCCCAGTCTTCTGTCCCCACATGCTTCAAGATGTCCACCATTGTTCCTGTTCCCAAGAAGGCAAAGATAAATTAACTAAATGACTACCGCCCCATAGCACTCACTTCTGTCATCATGAAGTGATTTGAGATACCAGTCAAGGATCATATCACCTCCACCATACCATTTTAGAATAAGGCTTGATGCATACTGGTAACATTTTCAGATATTACACTTTTCTAATTTTGACAAAGTGGTTTAATTTCAAGTGTACTGTTAGCTAGCTAACGTTAACCTGCTGGGTCGCTAGCTAACGTGTGATCTTATTCTTCGTATCTCAGACGCATTTGCTTGACTAGTTATAGCCGTTGAACCTGCTGGTTAGGTACCTGCAGATTCATGTAGGGTAGAAATGTCATGTTGGTCCATTATGGTCCATTGTTTTGCTTGCTAGCTAGCAAAACAATATCTTAACAAAACATGTCTTAACAAAAGACTCCACTCTAATTTTGACAAAGTTTTGTTCATTTAAAGTTAGTGTACTGTTAGCTAGCTAGCTAATGTTAGCTGGCTGGCTCGCTAACTAACGTCATGCGTTGGGATTAATTGTTTACCTAGCTAGCTATCAAGCTACATTTCTTAACAAAACACCCTTTGAATATTTCCGTTGTCAGTAAATTTGGCAACAAAGCGTAATTCAATTGTTGCCAGTCGCACAGGTACAGTCACCAACACTCTGGATAACATGAAAAAAGCCTAACCAGCTCTGCTAGGGTGAGTAAAATAGTCAGAGTGCGGTGTTCTCTCAATATATGTCTGGAAGTAGCAAGCCAATGTTTGCCAGTTAGCGTGGGTGCTTGACTGTAGTTGTGTGGTCAGAGCCTTCGGAACAACCCTACTTACTTATTGGCCAGAGCGTCCAGTGTGCACTCTGAACTCGAAACCACAGATGGAGCTATAGGGTGAGTAATGTTCAGTGAGCTGTTCTCTCTCTCTTAGATGTCTGGAAGTAGCTGGGCAATTAGTACAGGACGCACGGATCAGTGTGTGAATGCTGAATGGGTGTAGACAAAGAAGGGCTCTCCAATAGTAGTACCAAAACATTTTCTCAAAAGTGAGTTTACAATTTAATCAACTTTCAAAGCAGAATTACTTTCCCATTGTTTCCTCAAATGCAGTGTATGATATACCATTTTGTAGCTATGAGTCTCTAATTTATCCAATGTAAATAACAGAAATTCAAATGTTGCTACATAAGACGGATTCCAGGTGGTGAGTTGTATTTACTCCGTACTTTGTTAAAGTACCTTTTGCAGCGATTACAGACTTGAGTCTTCTTGAGTATGATGCTACAAGCTTGGCACACCTGTATTTGGGGGGTTTCTTCCATTTATTCTCTTCAGATCCTCTCAAGGTCTGTCAGGTTGGATATGGAGCGTCATTGCACAGCTATTTTCAGGTCTCTCCAGAGATGTTCGATCGGGTTCAAGTCCGAGCTCTGCCTGGACCACTCAAGGACTTTCAGAGACTGTTAGGAAGTGAACCTTTTCCCCAGGCTGATGTCCTGAGCGCTCTAGACGAGGATCTCATCAAGGATCTCGATTTACCGCTCACCTTTCCCTCGATCCTGACTAGTCTCCCAGTCCCTGCCACGGAAAAACATCCCCACAGTATAATTCTACCACCACCATGCTTCACCGTAGGGTTGGTATTAGCCTGGTGATGAGCGGTGCCTGGTTTCCTCCAGACTTGACGCTTGCCATTCAGGCCAAAGATTTCAATCTTGGTTTCAGCAGACCAGAGAATCTTGTTTCTCTTGGTCTGAGAGTCTTTAGGTGCCTTTTATTGAGGAGTGGCTTCCATCTGGCCACTCTACCATAACGGTCTGATTGGTGGAGTGCTGCGGAGATGGTTGTCCTTCTGGAAGTTTCTCCCATCTCCACAGAGGAACTCCGGAGCTCTTTCAGAGTGACCATCGGATACTTGGTCACCTCCCTGACCAAGGCCCTTCTCCCCCGATTGTTCAGTTTGGCTGGGCGACCAGCTCTAAGAAAAGTCTTGGTGGTTTCAAACTTCTTCCATTTAAGAATGATGGAGGCCACTGTGTTCTTGGGGACCTTCAATGCTGCAGAAATGTTTTGGTACCCTTCCCCAGATCTGTGCCTCGACACAATCCTGTCTCGGAGCTCTACGGACAATTCCTTAGACCTCATGGCTTGGTTTTTGCTCTGACATGCACTGTCAACTGTGGGACCTTATATAGACGGGTGTGTGCCTTTCTAAATCATGTCCAGTCAATTGAATTTACCACAGGTGGGCCCCAAGTGGTCAAAGAATCTCAAGAATGATCAATGGAAACAGGATGCACCTTAGCTCAGTTTCGAGTCTCATAGCAAAGGGTCTATGTAAATAAGCTATTTCATTAAAAAAATGTTTTAATGCATTTGCAAACATTTCTAAACCTGTTTTTTCTTTGTCATTATGGGGTATTGTGTGTAGATTGAGGATTTGTTTCTATTTATTGCATTTTTAGAATAAGGCTTTAATGTGACAATGTGTAAAAAGTGAAGGGTTCTGAATACTTTCCGAATGCACTGTTACTAGCTACAGATCATCACGGCCCGGGCCTGCATTTCCCAACTAGAAAACAGAGAGTGAGAGATGGAGGGGGCTGACTTGTGAATAATTGAGAATGAACACGGCTGCTGAGGAAATGCTGTTGTGTCATTGAGTTTCTCCTCATTTATCTTTTACAGAGATGGCTGGATCCAAACAAACCCATCAGGAAACAACTTAAACGTAGGTGACCCTTCAGTAGATGGATGAACTAGGAAGTGGTTATTTTTAAGTGTAGATACAATAATCTCTCATTGTGCATTTACAGGGGGATCGCCTCATAATCTGAGCTTCAGAGTGAAGTTCTTTGTGACCGACCCTAATAAACTTCAGGAAGAGTACACTAGGTAAGGATACTAATTAGAAATGGAACATTTTGCTTAATGTTTAATCTGCCAAAATTCCACATGTAGAATAATGGTCCTACTACGTATGTATGACCCGGCAATGACGTTATATCAACTGCAACCCTTTACAGACATGGAATGCAGCTACAGTAACATGTTATCAGTGGTCGCTATTGACAAGTTATGAAGGCTTCAGAAGGGCCTGTACCTTTTCAGACGGTGGAGTTCTGCTCCGGCATATGTTCTATTCTTTCTCTGACCACAAGAAACGTTGCTGATTGATGTGCTGCTGTGTTGTTTTTTTATGGTAGAGTAGCTAGATTTCCTTTCTTTCTACTAAATGTCTTGGTAAGTCACGGTATTTAAAATAACTTTACTTTTTTAGGAGAGAGTGTTCTGCAGGCAGGTTGTGCGATTTGATTGACAGTTCTGGTCGCCTAGTGATGGAAGTTAGAACCACTTCAGAAGCAGCATTACTTTACAGACAACTAAAATGCCATTCATATCTCCAGAGAAAGTTTTGTGTCTGCATTTAAAAAGCCGTAGTGTAGCCTTACCCTAACAGACAAACAAAAATGCTGTAGCCGAGGCGCTTTCCATTCCATTATATCTGAAAAGGGTCATCGTTACAGGCTACCAGTAGCCTACTGTAATTTCATATTATGAGACAAAAACAGCCCCACCCACTCAGCAACGAAGAGTACTGAAGAGTTGTGCTCGCAAGACTGGCCCGAAAATACCTCTGTATCCCGGCGACATCGGTCCCATGATTGAACTAGGATATTCTCCAGGCAACAGACTGAACACACACATGCATCATTAGCAAAGTGAAAGAGCAGGCAGGCCAGCGCTAGGGAGGGAGAGGGGCAGGAAGGCCAGCTCTAGGGAGGGAGAGGGGCAGGAAGGCCAGCTCTAGGGAGGGAGAGAGAGGGGCAGGAAGGCCAGCTCTAGGGAGGGAGAGAGAGGGGCAGGAAGGCCAGCGCTAGGGAGTGAGAGGGGCAGGAAGGCCAGCGCTAGGGAGGGAGAGGGGCAGGAAGGCCAGCGCTAGGGAGGGAGAGAGAGGGGCAGGAAGGCTAGCGCTAGGGAGGGAGAGGGGCAGGAAGGCCAGCGCTAGGGAGGGAGAGAGAGGGGCAGGAAGGCCAGCCTGAGGGAGGGAGATCCAGAAAAGAGCTGTTAAATTCTTCAACCACCTAAAAGGAAGCGATTCCCAAACCTTTTGTAGAAAAAGCCATTACCTACAGAGAGATGAACCTGGAGAAGAGTCTCCTAAGCAAGCTGGTCCTGGGGCTCTGTTCACAAACACAAACAGACCCCACAGAGCCCCAGAACAGCAACACAATTACACCCAACCAAATCATGAGAAAACAAAAAGACACATTGGAAAGAATTAACAAAAAAACTATTTGGCAGAGTACCTGACCACTGTGACTGACCCAAACTTAAGGAAAGCTTTGACAATGTATAGACTTAGTGAGCATAGCCTTACTATTGAGAATGGCTGCCGTGAACAGGCGTGGCTCTCGGGAAGACAGGCTATGTGCTCACTGCCCACAAAATGAAGTGGAAACTGAGCTGCATTTACTAACTTCCTGCCAAATGTATGACCATATTTGAGACACACATTTCCCTCAGATTACTCAGATCCACAAAGAATTTGAAAACAAACCCAATTTTGATAAACTCCCATATCTACTGGGTGAAATCCCACAGTGTGCCATCACAGCAGCAATATTTGTGACCTGTTTCCACAAGAAAAGGGCAACCAGTGAAGAACAAACACCATTGTAAATACAACCTATATTTGTTTTATTTTCCCTTTTGTACTTGAACTATTTTCACATCATTACAACACTGTACATAGACATAATATGACTTTTGTAATGTTTTTATTCTTTTGTAATGTTTACTGTACATTTTTGTTTATTTCACTTTTGTATATTGCCTACTTAACTTGCTTTGTCAATGTTAACGTATGTTTCCCATGCCAATAAAGCCCCTTGAATTGAATTGAGAGGAGGGGCAGGCAGGTAGAGAGATACAGGCAGGCAGAGAGATACACTTATCTTGGTATTCTGCATTTCGCAATGTTTAGTCTTGCATGCCTCGCAAGTGGAACCCCAAGACTATATCCACAAGAACAAGCAATCCCTGTACCATCAATTTAGTAAGATCTTGGTATGACATTTGTAAGTTATTTGGTCTGAAACAGGACTTGTCACCCAAAACACCCCTGTTGCAAAACAGACTCCTGCCAATTATCTTGGATAGCAACATGTTTCAGCATGAGAAGGGAACAAATCATATTGAAAATGTTTATATAGATTTATGTCATGTAGAACATTGTTATATAGATGGGGTACTTACAGTTGAAGTCGGAAGATTACATACACTTAGGTTGGAGTCATTAAAACTTGTTTTTCAACACTCCACATATTTTTGTTAACAAAATATAGTTTTGGCAAGTTGGTTAGGACATCTCTTTTATGCATGACAAAGGTCATTTTTCCAACAATTGTTTGCAGACAGATTATTTCACTTGTAATTCACTGTATCACAATTCCAGTGGGTCAGAAGTTTACGTACACTAAGTTCACTGTGCCTTTAAAAAGCTTGGAAAATTCTCGAAAATTATGTCATGGCTTTAGAAGCTTCTAATTGACATCATTTGAGTCAATTGCTGGTGTACCTGTGAATGTATTTCAAGGCCTACCTTCAAACTCAGTGCCTCTTTGCTTGACATCATGAGAAAATCAAAAGAAATCCGCCAAGACCCCAGAAAGAATTGTAGACCTCCCCAAGTCTGGTTCATCCTTGGGAGCAATTTCCAAACGCCTGAAGGTTCCACTTTCATCTGTACAAACAATAGTACGCAAGTATAAACATCATGGGACCACGCAACCGTCATACCGCTCAGGATGGAGACACGTTCCAGCTCCTTGAGATGAACGTGCTTTGGTGCGAAAAGTGCAAATCAATCCCAGAACAGCAGCAAAGGACCTTGTGAAGATGCTGAAGGAAACAGGTACACAAATATCTATATCCACAGTAAAAACGAGTCCTATATCAACCTAACCTGGAAGGTTGCTCAGCAAGGAAGAAGCCACTGCTCCAAAACCGCCATAAAAAAAGTCAGACTACGGTTTGCAACTGCACATGGGAACAAAGATCGTACTTTTTGGAGAAATGTTCTCTGCTTTGATGAAACAAAATAGAACTGTTTGGCCGTAATGACCATTTATGTTTGGAGGAAAAAGGGGGAGGCTTGCAAGCCGAAGAACACCATCCCAACCGTGAAGCACGGGGGTGGCAGCATCATGTTGTGGGGGTGCTTTGTTGCAGGAGGGACTGGTGCACTTCACCAAATAGATGCATCATGAGGATGGAACATTTTGTGGATATATTGAAGCAACATCTCAAGACAACAGTCAGGAAGTTAAAGCTTGGTCGCAAATGGGTCTTCCAAATGGACAATGACCCCAAGCATACTTCCAAAGTCATGGCAAAATGGCTTTAAGGACAACACAGTCAAGGTGTTGGAGTGGCCATCACAAAACCCTGACCTCAATCCTATATAAAATGTGTGGGCAGAACTGAAAAAGTGTGTGCGAGCAAGGAGGCCTACAAACTTGACTCGGTGACATCAGCTCTGTCAGGAGTAACGGGCCAAAATTCACCCAACTTTTTGTGGGAAGCTTGTGGAAGGCTGCCTGAAACTTTTGACCCAAGTTAAACAATTTAAAGGTGATGTTACCAAACACTAATTGGTGTATGTAAATTTCTGACCCACTGGCAATGTGATGAAATAAATAAAAGCTGAAATAAATCATTCTCTCTACTATTATTCTGAGATTTCACATTCTTAAAATGAAGTGGTGATCCTAACTGACCTAAAAAGGTCATTTTACTAGGATTAAATGACAGGAATTGTGAAAAACTGAGTTTAAATGTATTTGGCTAAGGTGTATGTAAATTTCCGACTTCAACTGTATGTCATTTGAGCAACTTAAAGATAAATACCATTTATCCAATAATAATTTATTTTATTATTTAGAGTTAAGAAACTTTCTCAGAACTACTTTGAGATATGACTTTACCAAACCTATCAAGTTTTGAACAACTACTCCATGATAACAATGACACACACACATTTACATCCAGAGTGTACTCATTGCTAATGCAACAATGCCCACAACCAGATGTACATAAGTCAAGAGAGCGATGGGAATCCGATTTGAATCCTACAATTGATAAGGGTCTATGATTGGACCTATGCCACGATAGTGTGTCGGCGACCATCAACTCTAGATATAGACTTCTACATTACAACTTCCTCCACCAACTCTATCTGACACCTCAGAGGTTACACCCTGAAATATCAGAAATGTGTTTTAGATGTGGAACAACTTGGCAGTGTACTAAATGACAAGCCTTCTGGCATGATATTTGTGACACCCTGGCCTTGATTATAGAGGTCCCTTTCCCTCTTGACCCTGAAATATACCTTCTGGGTAACTTCACAAATGTGAATTTGAGGAATAATTTAAAGATCAAATTTACAGAAATCGCTCTTGCCACTGCAAGAAAATGTGTTGCATTGACATGGAAATCATTTCCCCTCTCCCAATTACAAGATGGCTCTCTGAAATGAATAAGTGTATTCATATGGAGAAGATTGCCTATGCTTTAACAAATAAATTCAACCACTTCATGAAAATATGGCAACCCTTCCTGGTCTTTATGGAAACACTTCCATTGGGGGTTGGTGGATGTGAGCTTGTAGATTGATGTAGCTTTTGTCTCTAATGTACTGTTTTGTGTAAATGTTGGTATCTCTTGTCATTTGTCTTATCTAGTCATTAGTGTTATTAATATTACAACCTGCCATGTCCTGCCCATATAAGAAGATGAATTACCCTGTGCTACTGTATTGCACTTGCTAAAAGCCCTCAGCTAATCATTCTACTAATGGAGAAGACTACAGTAAACGGGTTAGGAGTAGGTCTGGGGTTGAGAGTTCGCGACAACTTAGTCTAAGACTAGGATCAGCTTGGTAGGTACAGTGCCTTGCGAAAGTATTCGGCCCCCTTAAGTTAATACTTTGTAGCGCCACCTTTTGCTGCGATTACAGCTGTAAGTCGCTTTGGGTATGTCTCTATCAGTTTTGCACATCGAGAGACTGACATTTTTTCCCATTCCTCCTTGCAAAACAGCTCGAGCTCAGTGAGGTTGGATGGAGAGCATTTGTGAACAGCAGTTTTCAGTTCTTTCCACAGATTCTCGATTGGATTTAGGTCTGGACTTTGACTTGGCCATTCTAACACCTGGATATGTTTATTTTTGAACCATTCCATTGTAGATTTTGCTTTATGTTTTGGATCATTGTCTTGTTGGAAGACAAATCTCCGTCCCAGTCTCAGGTCTTTTGCAGACTCCATCAGGTTTTCTTCCAGAATGGTCCTGTATTTGGCTCCATCCATCTTCCCATCAATTTTAACCATCTTCCCTGTCCCTGCTGAAGAAAAGCAGGCCCAAACCATGATGCTGCCACCACCATGTTTGACAGTGGGGATGGTGTGTTCAGCTGTGTTGCTTTTACGCCAAACATAACGTTTTGCATTGTTGCCAAAAAGTTAAATTTTGGTTTCATCTGACCAGAGCACCTTCTTCCACATGTTTGGTGTGTCTCCCAGGTGGCTTGTGGCAAACTTTAAACGACACTTTTTATGGATATCTTTAAGAAATGGCTTTCTTCTTGCCACTCTTCCATAAAGGCCAGATTTGTGCAATATACCACTGATTGTTGTCCTATGGACAGAGTCTCCCACATCAGCTGTAGATCTCTGCAGTTCATCCAGAGTGATCATGGGCCTCTTGGCTGCATCTCTGATCAGTCTTCTCCTTGTATGAGCTGAAAGTTTAGAGGGACGGCCAGGTCTTGGTAGATTTGCAGTGGTCTGATACTCCTTCCATTTCAATATTATCGCTTGCACAGTGCTCCTTGGGATGTTTAAAGCTTGGGAAATCTTTTTGTATCCAAATCCGTCTTTAAAATTCTTCACAACAGTATCTCGGACCTGCCTGGTGTGTTCCTTGTTCTTCATGATGCTCTCTGCGCTTTTAACGGACCTCTGAGACTATCACAGTGCAGGTGCATTTATACGGAGACTTGATTACACACAGGTGGATTGTATTTATCATCATTAGTCATTTAGGTCAACATTGGATCATTCAGAGATCCTCACTGAACTTCTGGAGAGAGTTTGCTGCACTGAAAGTAAAGTGGCTGAATAATTTTGCACGCTCAATTTTTCAGTTTTTGATTTGTTAAAAAAGTTTGAAATATCCAATAAATGTCGTTCCACTTCATGATTGTGTCCCACTTGTTGTTGATTCTTCACAAAAAAATACAGTTTTATATCTTTGTTTGAAGCCTGAAATGTGGCAAAAGGTCGCAAAGTTCAAGGGGGCCGAATACTTTCGCAAGGCACTGTATATTAACCAATAATGGGCTAATTCTACTGCTGCCTGCCTGGCACACAGCTAGACATAAATGTGAATAGCATGCCATGGATGCTGTCAGCCCCTATTGCAAGGGTGTCCATCCATGGTCATTAAAAACAGAGTTACAGTCAACTAGATACTCCAGTGTTATTTATTCAATCCATGCACCACTCAAGCATGATATTGCTCAGACAGCCTTATTAAGTGAGTAAACCACTATGCATGTCTAAGATGGAGGCATGGATCTGTTTTGGATGTGCGTTATCGATTCCAGACAGCACACAACAACAGTGCTGGTGAGCTCTTACACTATGATGAGATTCATTCAGTATTAGTTATACACAAAAACAACAGGCTACAAGTTAAGTCATAGAAATGTTGCCTAAGCAATGAGCATGGGAGAAGCTCCATGTGAGTGGGTCTGGTCCAGCTGCTTTTTCTAGTGTACTGTACATTATGTCCTCTGGTCCATAATCACAGAGACATCTGTATCACATTGTTGTTGGTGTAACTGCTCTCCTTATTCCCTGTAGGTACCAGTATTTCCTCCAGCTCAAACAGGACATCCTGACTGGAAGGTTAGTTCAGTTGGCTGTTCTTATTTACACAGGTTCAGCAGCACACTCGCACACTGTTCTCGTGGGCTAACACTGATTCTACCGGGCCAACACGCTGACACACTGTTCTAGTGGACTAACACTGATTCTACCAGGCCAGCACGCTGACACACTGTTCTAGTGGACTAACACTGATTCTACCAGGCCAGCACGCTGACACACTGTTCTAGTGGACTAACACTGATTCTACCGGGCCAGCACGCTGACACACTGTTCTAGTGGACTAACACTGATTCTACCGGGCCAGCACGCTGACACACTGTTCTAGTGGACTAACACTGTTTCTACCGGGCCAGCACACTGAAACACTGTTCTAGTGGACTAACACTGATTCTACCGGGCCAGCACGCTGACACACTGTTCTAGTGGACTAACACTGATTCTACCAGGCCAGCACGCGGTTACACTACACTTTATTGGTAGCCGCCATCAATAAAAGCTGTTGTAATGATTTTCCTATTGATCCAAATGAATTAATGTGGTGACTTGTGTGTTTGTGGTTTGTGTCCCACAGACTGCCCTGTCCGCACAACACTGCCGCACTCCTGGCGTCCTATGCTGTTCAATGTAAGTACCCGTTCTCCTGGTGTCCCATGTTGTTCAATGTAAGTACCCGTTCTCCTGGCGTTCTATGCTGTTCAATGTAAGTACCCGTTCTCCTGGCGTCCCATGTTCTATGTAAGTACCCGTTCTCCTGGCGTTCTATGCTGTTCAATGTAAGTACCCGTTCTCCTGGTGTCCCATGCTGTTCAATGTAAGTACCCGTTCTCCTGGCGTCCCATGTTGTTCAATGTAAGTACCCGTTCTCCTGGCGTTCTATGCTGTTCAATGTAAGTACCCGTTCTCCTGTTGTCCCATGCTGTTCAATGTAAGTACACGTTCTCCTGGTGTCCCATGCTGTTCAATGTAAGTACCCGTTCTCCTGGCGTCCCATGTTGTTCAATGTAAGTACCCGTTCTCCTGGCGTTCTATGCTGTTCAATGTAAGTACCCGTTCTCCTGGCGTCCCATGTTCTATGTAAGTACCCGTTCTCCTGGCGTTCTATGCTGTTCAATGTAAGTACCCGTTCTCCTGGCGTTCTATGCTGTTCAATGTAAGTACCCGTTCTCCTGGTGTCCCATGCTGTTCAATGTAAGTACCCGTTCTCCTGGTGTCCCATGCTGTTCAATGTAAGTACCCGTTCTCCTGGCGTCCCATGTTGTTCAATGTAAGTACCCGTTCTCCTGGCGTTCTATGCTGTTCAATGTAAGTACCCGTTCTCCTGGCGTCCCATGTTCTATGTAAGTACCCGTTCTCCTGGCGTTCTATGCTGTTCAATGTAAGTACCCGTTCTCCTGGTGTCCCATGCTGTTCAATGTAAGTACCCAATCTCCTGGCGTCCCATGCTGTTCAATGTAAGTACCCGTTCTCCTGGCGTCCCATGCTGTTCAATGTAAGTACCCGTTCTCCTGGTTTCCCATGCTGTTCAATGTAAGTACCCGTTCTCCTGGTGTCCCATGCTGTTCAATGTAAGTACCCGTTCTCCTGGCGTCCCATGCTGTTCAATGTAAGTACCCGTTCTCCTGGTTTCCCATGCTGTTCAATGTAAATACCCGTTCTCCTGGTGTCCCATGCTGTTCAATGTAAGTACCCGTTCTCCTGGCGTCCCATGCTGTTCAATGTAAGTACCCGTTCTCCTGGCCTGCTGCTAAAGATATGTAGCTACTTGTAGTTAATTCACACATTTGATCTCTCTGTTGCTTCATACAAGGCTACACAGTTTCTGACCACTAGGCAACTCCAGCGTTTTTGTTGTGAGATGACTAGAAAGATGTGTGTTGTAAGACTTTAGTTGAGAGTCAGTGTACTCACCAGGACTTCCCAATGGTCACACTGTGTGTGCTGCCTTGCATAACTTTTTACTATGTCATATCCAATTTATTCTTTAATTCTCTCACCCAAAAATACAAGCAGTTTGCAGCGGAGCCTGAAATCGGCCATAAATCCTCTCTTTATGCCCTTGTTGCTTTTTTAATTTAATTAACCTTTATTTAACTAGGCAAGTCAGTTAAGAACAAATTATTATTTACAATGACAGCCAACGTTAGCAGGACATGGCAGTTTCTCCCCGTCTTTTGTCCCAGATTGATTTGTGTGGTATGACTTTTCTGTGCTGGTAGTGTGACTGGCCATTCGCCAAGCATGCTCAGGACAGCACAGTATAGTGCAGCACACAACACAAGAGGGTGCGGAGAACAGGTTTATGGTAAAGGCTGACGCAGAATGAGTAGAATGGTATCAAACACATGGTTTCCAGGTGTTTGATGCTATTATTATTACTCGGTAACCAACATTCTAGCTAATAAATTAGCACGCAGACTACTGTAACATGTTATCATAGTATAGCCTATCCTAGCGGTCCACAGCTAGCATAGAGCCACAGCCTACCATTGTGATGGGCCCATTAGCCTGAGGAGTGTAGCTTACCAGCCTGTGTCACCAGATTGACCTGAATAATGGCTCCTGACAGATTGGAGAGGGGGATAGCCAATGGTAGCCAATTCAATCTGTCCACATTCCCACTTCAGTGGCCCGCTGAGGCTTGCCTCTCTCTCCAAACTCCCCAGGGAGTCTCATGGCTATATAGGTCACTGGAGGGATTTGAACTGCACCTCTAACACAACCTGTGGGTGTCCATGTCCAGAATCTCACTTAGCTCAATGTCCCTCCCCAAGAGAAGGTTTTCATTTCATTGTAGCCATGGGGATAGTGGTATGAATCATTTTAGGTTCAATTCAGTTTCAAGATGATTCAATGCTGCTGGTAAATGCTGCTGGTCATTCGGTTAGTTTTACCAAATCAGTGAGGCTGGTCAAATTCGATCAAGAAATGCACTCTGCTGAAAGCTTTGGTGTTAGTGCTGTGTGGATATTTATTTGCATACTGCTCATAAATCCATAGGCAATTGACCGGTTAGTTTTAACATTGTGGGTCTTTTTTTTTTGTGTGGTGATTAGATCAAGAACTGTTTTGAATTGATCCGTTTGTTATGAGCCCTTGGTTAAAGGGATTTTTCCCCAGAGTCAGATTAAGTTGTTGATGTCATATTTACGTCTCTGCGTCCAGTATGAACGAAGTTAGATGTAGTTTTGCAATCCAATGCTAACTAGCGTTAGCGCAATGACAGTAAGTCAAACTAGGCATGACTTCCTGTCATTACGCTAGTTACCATTTGTGCGAACGCTAGGTGGCAACTTCCTTTAAAATGCACCATGAGACATTGTCAAAATCACTAACTATCCATTTTAAAGCAGCAATCTGCAGTTGCTACATACATTTTTGGACTTATAAATGAGTTATAAATATCCATTGATTCTTGAATATAACTAATACAAGCTTGTTTTATTCCAGTGTTTGTAAACAAACACTGTATAGCTTCAACATGCTTAAAACAATACATGTTATATTGTATGGTCAGTCCTTGAATTCCTCAGCTTTTTCACAAAACCAGAGGCAAGGACACTGCTTTGTTATTGTTACAATGAAGGATTGGCCTTTTAAGAGGTCCACTCCAATGAATTGGTGTCTGTTTCACACACGACCACAAGCTAATGGATCTGAGGTACTCCGCTACTGTAGTGGTGGTTGGTGGTCCAAAGCTTCTCAACCCACTTGTGTATTTTATAAACAGACCTCATAACCAGGCTTTTGATTGAGGTTCTTGTATTCATTACTGCATTGATAGGCAATGGTTTGTCTGTCCAGTACAATATAGGCCTACTGTTTGCTGTGTATCATATAGGCTATGTGTGTCGCCTTAACTGTCTGTGTACTATTGAATAGATTCTCTCTCTGTGTGTTGTGTAGCTGAGTTAGGAGACTACAGTGACTCGGAGCATGCTCCTGGCTACCTCTCAGAGTTCTGCTTCATTCCCAACCCACCACAAGGGTTCCACAAGGAGGTCACCAAACACCACCAACAGCACAGGTAGAGAGGCCCATCTTCATGCCCCAGGCACACATGTTCATTCATAGCTGTATGCTTGTCACTTGTCTGCCCCAGCTCTTATAGCAGACTAGGTTTTCATGGTTTTATTGAGTGCATTTCCAGGCATGGTCTCACTGTGCTGCTCCATCTTCTGTGAATGGATTACGTGCGTTTTGATTAGAGGAACCGTCTCTCTCTCGTTCTCTCTACTTCTCAGTGGTCTGTCTTCTGCCCAGTCAGAGTTTAATTACCTGAACACAGCACGGACGCTGGAGCTGTACGGAGTGGAGTTGCACTATGCAAGGGTAAGGCTGCTCCCCTGTGTGTCTGTCACTGCTACAGTAGAAAGGGCACTTGTCATAGCAGCACTGATACCCATGTTCCATAAAGCTGTGCTTTAGCCCTAGAAAAGCCTGTGCTTTCTAAGCCAGCAGGTTCAAGTAGGTTGAGGCAGCGTACAGTAGTATGTAATTCCTCTGTCCCCAGCTGCCAGGCCCTCATGAAGCCTTTAAAGGGATGCTTTAGGATTTTGGCAATGAGGCCCTTTATCTACTTACACAGAGTCAGATGAACTTGTGGACACCATTTTAATATGTCTGTGTTCAGTATGAAGGAAGTTAGAGGTAGTTTTGTGAGCCAGTGCTAACTAGCGTTAGCGCAATGACGAAGTCTATGGCTATCTCGAGCTTCCTTCATACTGGACACAGAGACATAAAAATGGTGTCCACAAGTTAATCTGACTCTGTGTAAGTAGATAAAGGGCCTCATTGCCAGAATCCTGAAGTATCCCTTTATAGCTGAGGAACAGCAGAACCACTGAGCCTTGACAAGCTGTGTCTGTGGACTAGGGAATCCACTAATCCAGCCATTGTCTGGAGTACAGAGATTTCCCTCATTGTCCGATTAGACAGACTTCTCTTTTTGTCCCAGATTGTGTGTGTGTGTGTGTGTGTGTGGTGTGTGTTGTGTGTGTGTCGTCTGGTCTGTCTGTCTGTGTACTTTTATGTGCATGTTTGGGTGTCTTGGTCTGTCTGTCTGACTGTCTAGGTTTGGTTGTTTTTGTCTGGATAGTAGTTTGGTTCATAAGACAAAGCAGGTCACAAAATGATTGGTACAATGAGTGAATGGCAGATCTCAACTGAGGCCCAGCCACCATTGTCCATCCAGCCATTTTTGCTGTAGGATGATCATCACACTTACAGTGAAGAGGTGGAGTGGTTGTGCCCCATTTTAAACTAGGGACTATATTGCCCCCCTACTGTTGTCATACCCTTACCCCCCCCCCCCCCCCCCCCACACACACACACACACACACACACACCCTGCCATAGAGAGATGGGGGAGGGAGATAGGAGGAGAGGGTCTGTGTCGGTACTGCCATAGAGAGATTGGAGGAGAGTGTCCTTGTCTGTACCCCCACCCTGCCATAGAGAGATGGGGGGAGGGAGATAGGAGGAGAGGGTCTGTGTCTGTACCCCCACCCTGCCATAGAGAGATGGGGGGAGGGAGATGGGAGGATAGGGTCTGTGTCTGTGTCTGTACCCCCACCCTGCCATAGAGAGATGGGGGGAGGGGGATAGGAGGAGAGGGTCTGTGTCTGTACCCCCACCCTGCCATAGAGAGATGGGGGGGAAGGAGATAGGAGGATAGGATCTGTGTCTGTACCCCCACCCTGCCATAGAGAGATGGGGGGGAAGGAGATAGGAGAAGGTCTGTGTCTGTACCCCCACCCTGCCATAGAGAGATGGGGGGAGGGGGATGGGAGGAGAGGGTCTGTGTCTGTACCCCCACTCCTGCCATAGGGGGAGAGGGTCTGTGTCTGTACCCCCTCCAAAGCTTCCACCAGGCTGGCCCACTGTCAGGGTGCTTAGACACTTAATTTTCTCTCTCTGTCTCTGTGTGTGTGTTCCAGGATCAACGCAACACTGAGATTTTAATTGGGGTGATGTCAGCAGGGATCGTGGTTTACAAGAACAGGGTACGAATCAACTGCTTTCCCTGGTAAGTGACAAACGGGAGTCTTTTGATTCTGATACAAGATGAGGCGATTTGTAAATCCTATAATTAATTTGATCGTTGCTACAAGGGGATCGTTTGTGATCACACAGAGCGTCCACTTCGGTAGATTGTGTTACACATACAGTAAGCATTTAGAATGTCTAAGTAGGAAGAGGAAAGATGAGGATATGTGTTTTTTTATGTATATATTTTTGCTATATATTTTTATTTGACCTTTTATTCAACTAGGCAAGTCAGTTAAGAACAAATTCTTATTTTCAATGACGGCCTAGGAACAGTGGGTTAACCTCTCTGGGATATGTGGGAAGGTAGCGTCCCAACTCGCCAACAGACAGTGAAAGTGCAGGTCGCCAAATTCAAAACAACAAAAATCTCAATCAAAATTTCTCAAGCATACAAGAATTTTACACAATTTTAAAGATAAAATTCTCGTTAATCCGGCCACAGTGTCTGATTTCAAAAAGGCTTTACAGCGAAAGCACCACACACGATTGTTAGGTCACCACCAAGTCACAGAAAAACACAGCCATTTTTCCAGCCAAAGAGAGGAGTCACAAAAAGCACAAATAGAGAGAAAATTAATCACTAACCTTTGATGATCTTCATCAGATGACACTCATAGGACTTCATGTTACACAATATGTTCGCTGAAGTGCATATTTATATCAAAAAATCTCATTTTACTTTGGCGCGTTATCTATTTACAGAAATACTCATTATAAATGTTGATGAAAAACAAGTGTTATACATGGAATTAGAGATATACTTCTCCTTATTAATGCAACTGCTGTGTCAGATAAAAAAATAAATGTAAAAAAACGTTACGGAAAAAGCAAACCATGCAATAATCTGAGTACAGCATTCAGACAACAAAGCAGCCAAAAAGATATCCGCCATATTGTGTCGTCAACATTTAGTCAGAAATGGCATTATAAATATTCACTTACATTTGATGATCTTCATCCGAATGCACTCCCAGGAATCCCAGTTCCACAATAAATGTTTGATTTGTTCGATAAAGTGCATCAATTATGTACAAATAGCTTCTTTTGTTAGGGTGTTTGGTAAACAAATCCAAACGCGTTCAGGTCCAGCCGAACGTCGGACGAAATGTTCAAAAAGTTATATTACAGGTCATAGAAATTTGTCAAACTAAGTATAGAATCAATCTTTAGGATGTTTTTATCATAAATCTTCAATAATGTTCAAACCGGAGAATTTCAATGTCTGTAGAAAAGCAATGGAACGAGAGCTAACTCTCTCTTGACTGCGCCTCACGAGCGTTGAGCACTCTGCCAGACACCTGGCTCAATCCCCTCTCATTCTCTCCCCCTTCATAGTAGAAGCCTGAAACAAAGTTCTAAAGACTGTTGACATCTAGTGGAAGCCTTAGGAAGTGCATTATGAGCCCATTTACACTGTATATTGGAATAGTTAGTTGAAAAACTATACACCTCTGATTGTCATCTGCCATATGAGTTATGTTATACTCACAGACATCATTCAAACAGTTTTAGAAACTTCAGAGTGTTTTCTATCCAAATATACTAATAATATGCATATATTCGCATCTGAAACAGAGTAGCAGGCAGTTTACTCTGGGCACCTTATTCATCCAAGCTACTCAATACTGCCCCCCTGTCACCAAGAAGTTAACTGCCTTGTTCAGGGGCAGAATGACAGATTTTTACCTTGTCAGCTCGGGGATTCGATCTTGCAACCTTTACGGTTACTAGTCCAACGCTCTAACCACTAGGCTACCTGCCGCCCCAGATATCATTCCAGGTTGCAGAAGCATTCCGAGAAGTGTTAAATAGGATTCTTGTAAGCACATCACATAACTGTTTTACATATTCATCTGTAAACTACACATGATCCTTCCTAGAATCTCAGAGCGGTTTAGACTTTCATGTGGATTGTCTTTGAGGCCCAAAGATTTAATTCTTAGAAATCTTTGATATTCAGCTGTGTTGGTGGGGCTACTGGAAGTGTGTGCAAGGGGTGGGAGAGCACAGCCCAAATCCCCACCAGACGAGTAATAATCCAACACACACACTGACACAGACACTTCCCCACCCCCCACTAGCTCCTCACAGCACATTCTTAAAAGCCAGCTGCTTGCTGTAGCACAGGCAGCTCCGACGCTTTCCAGTCAGGCTAAATTTAGGGCTGCTAACAGTGGCGCGTTTCACAACAGCTGTCCTCCACTGTCAAGCGAGAAGGCTCGCTCCTATTGACCACTCTCTCTGTTTGGCTTGCCTGCCAATACTATTAAAAGGTGATACACAACGTTACTCCTCTCAGAAAGCAGAGGGGTCCGGTATCTAAGAGAGATGTGTGAATTCTAGCCTCTCTCCCATTAATGTCCACAACGGGCTGACAAATGAGCTATATTAGAACACGCTGTCTTAGAGAGAGTGTGTGAATTTAAAATATATTTATCTGAGCTGTGAGTCATGTAGAAAGGCTGTAGGGGGAAGGGAGAGAAGAGGGGAGGGGGAAGGGAGGAAGAGAGGAGAGGGGGGATTAGTTTTGAGGGGGAGACAGCTGCTCTCTGCAGCGAAGGCTCTGATTTGAGCCGTGAAGGAAGGAGACCCTCTGCAGTGACACGCATTGTGACGCAATTTCTGTGTATTTCTCACTCACCCCTTTCAGGTTGAAGATTGTGAAAATATTGTTCAAGTGCAAACAGTTCTTCGTTCAGCTCAGGAGAGAAGTGGTAGGTATTCAAGCCGTCGTTTTCATTGTCCTTATTTTGACAATAAAATGTGAATGTAAGGTGGGATCTACTAATCTAGCAGCAATGTGTTTTATACTGTAGGAATGATGACTTACCCAGCAGAAAACACAGCAGTGAACACAGCCACAGGTTCTGCCTCAGCTTGTGTAACTGTGCTTCCCTGCCATTAGTGTCCCCAAAACAGATCCAGTTGTCTGGCTCTTCCTCAGGGAGTAAACTAGCTAGCACTGCTAATGGACCACCTACCACTGGTCCAGTCCCTCATCACTCCACAGGCACCATATCAATCTGAAACAACCAAGCTTAGACATGAACAACATTAACTGCCCCCTCACCCAGACCCAGTGTCCATATTTGTTTATTTGATGAACTGGTTTTCTGGCATAATCACCGGCCTGCTCCGCCGCTGACTGTCACTGAAATCTGGAAGAGCAACGGAGGGAGAGCCTCTTAAATGCTTATTAATTATGAAGAATAGATAATGCATTTTGGGTGTGGAGGTGGGGAGCGTGATCTGAAAATGAATTGAAAGTGCTGCAGGCTCCCTCTCCTACTTCTTCTGTTCCATGGAATCTCAGGAAAAGATCCCCAAAACAGCCCCATCACCCCTCTCCCTCCCTGGTTTCATAATGGAGAAGGGGTTTTTCCAGAGCAGTTGTACTAAGAGCACTGCGGCCGTCGCCCAGCCTCCAGGGTGTCACTCAAACTGAATTATTCATGGATGACGTCCCAAATTTAAACCTAGTCCCTATGTAGTGCACTACTTTTGACCAGGGCTTTGATCAAAGTAGTGCCATTTTTTTTTTTTTTTTTTTTTTTTTTTTTACCTTTATTTAACCAGGCAAGTCAGTTAAGAACAAATTCTTATTTTCAATGACAGCCTGGGAACAGTGGGTTAACTGCCTGTTCAGGGGCAGAACGACAGATTTGTACCTTGTCAGCTCGGGGGTTTGAACTCGCAATCTTCCGGTTACTAGTCCAACGCTCTAACCACTAGGCTACCCTGCCGCCCCATGAATAGGGAACAGGGTTCCATTTGGGACGCCGGCCCATGGAGATATGGGTCATGTGAGCGCGGGTCACTGCACATGCTTTAAAAAGCAACAACGAACCAGGAAATTCATTTCCCTCCTTTTACATCTTCCTCCTGTAGTAAGGAAAAGTAGTAAGTTGTTCCTGCAAACAATATATATTTTATTATATACTATACATATACTGTTCTTCAGATATACTACATATTCAATCCATATGCTGTCCAAATTGTCATATATATATATATATATATATATATATATATATGAAGAACAGTATATGTATTGTGTATATAATACAATATATATAGTGCATTCAGAAAGTATTCAGACCCCTTGACTTTTCCACATTTTGTTACGTTACAGCCTTATCTGTAGATATATTTAAAAAAACATTTAAATATTCATAAATCTACACACAATATCCCATAATGGAAAGTGAAAACAGGTTTTTAGAAATACTTATTTCATTTAAGAATGATGGAGGCCACTGTGTTCTTGGGAACCTTCAATGCTGCAGAAATGTTTTGGTACCTTTCCCCAGATCTGTGCCTCGACACAATCCTGTCTCGGAAGTCTACGGACAATTCCTTCGACCCCATGGCTTGGTTTTTGCTCTGACATGCGTTGTCAACTGTGGGACCTTTTATATAGACAGGTGTGTGCCTTTCCAAGTCATGTCCAATCAATTGAATTTACCAAAGGTGGACTCCAAGTTGTAGAAACATCTCAAGGAGGATCAATGGAAACAGGATAAACCTGAGCTCAATTTCAAGTCTCATAGCAAAGGGTCTGAATACTTATGTAAATGTATATAGATTTATTTATTTTTTAAACATTTTTGAAATACATTTGCAAAACTTTTTACACACCTGTTTTTGCTTTGTCATTATGTGGTATTGTGTGTAGATTGATGATGGAAAAAATAAATGTAATACATTTTAGAATAAGGCTGTAACGTAGCAAAATGTGGATAAAGTCAATGGGTATGAATACACTATATATACAAAAGTATGTGGACACCCCTTCAAATTAGTGGATTCGGCTATTTCCGCTACATCCGTTGCTGACAGGTGTATAAAATCGAGCACACAGCCATGCAGTCTCCATCGACAAACATTGCCTGTAAAATGTCTTTATTGAAGAGCTCAGTGACTCTCAACGTGGCACCGTCATAGGATGCCTCCTTTCCAACAAGTCAGTTAAAAAAAATAAAAATGCTTCCTTGTTGGAGCTGCCCCGGGCAACTGTAAGTGCTGTTATTGTGAAGTGGAAATGTCTAGGAGCAACAACGGCTCAGCCGCGAAGTGATAGGCCACACACGCTTATAGAATGGGATCGCTGAAGCGCGTAAAAACATCTGTCCTGGGTTGCAACACTCACTACTGAATTCCAAACTGCCTCTGGAAGCAGCTCCAGTACAAAATGTGTTCGTCAGGAGCTTCATGAAGTGGGTTTCCATGGCTGAGCAGCCGCACACAAACCGAAGATCACCATGTGCAATGCCAAGCTGGAGTGGTGTAAAGCTCTCGGTCATGGAAACACATTCTGTGGAGTGATGAATCACGCTTCACCATCTGGCAGTCTGACGGATGAATCTGGGTTTGACGGATGCCAGGAGAACGCTACCTGCCCGAATGCATAGTGCCAACTGTAAAGTTTGGTGAAGGAATAATGGTCTGGGACTGTTTTTCCTGGTTCGGGTCATACCCCTTTGTTCCAGTGAAGGGAAATCTTAAAGCTACAGCATACAATGACATTCTAGATGATTCTGTGCTTCCAACTTTGTGGCAACAGTTTGGGGAAGGCCCTTTCCTGTTCCAACATGAAAATGCCCCCATGCACAATGCAAGGTCCATACAGAAATGGTTTGTCGAGATCGGTGTCGAAGAACTTGAATGGCCTGCGCAGAACCCTGATCTCAACCCCATCGAACACCTTTGGGATGAATTGGAACACCGACTGTGAGCCAGTCCTAATCGCCTAACATTATCTGACCTCTTGGTGAGGCGAGGGGAGCTTTAGTCTACTGTACATGATGATGGTGTTGGTCAGATAACCTGCTTCCTTGACGATGTTTCAAGATGCTGAGAAGCTGCTCTTCCTTGACGATGTTTCAAGATGCTGAGAAGCTGCTCTTCCTTGACGACGTTTCAAGATGCTGAGAACCTGCTCTTCCTTGACAACGATGCTGAGAACCTGCTCTTCCTTGACAACGATGCTGAGAACCTGCTCTTCCTTTAAAACGATGCTGAGAACCTGCTCTTCCTTGACGACGTTTCAAGATGCTGAGAACCTGCTCTTCCTTGACAACGTTTCAAGATGCTGAGAACCTGCTCTTCCTTGACGACATTTCAAGATGCTGAGAACCTGCTCTTCCTTGACAACGTTTCAAGATGCTGAGAACCTGCTCTTCCTTGACGACGTTTCAAGATGCTGAGAACCTGCTCTTCCTTGACGACGATGCTGAGAACCTGCTCTTCCTTGACGATGTTTCAAGATGCTGAGAACCTGCTCTTCCTTGACGACGATGCTGAGAACCTGCTCTTCCTTGACGATGTTTCAAGATGCTGAGAACCTGCTCTTCCTTGACGACGATGCTGAGAACCTGCTCTTCCTTGACAACGTTTCAAGATGCTGAGAACCTGCTCTTCCTTGACGACATTTCAAGATGCTGAGAACCTGCTCTTCCTTGACGACGTTTCAAGATGCTAGTGTGGACAGTCACAGCAAAGTAAACATATATATTTTTTAAAGGACGCTGAACCTTAACTAGGCTCACAGGCTATATTAATCAGACAGCTTACTAGAACATTATGCTATGGCTGTCTCTGAACATAATGACCCAAGTGGGAATGGGGACCACCATGTCTTCATGACGAGTGGCATGTTCCCTCAGGAAACACTGTAGAGGCTGAGGGAGGGGTATGGGGATGTGGCATGTGCCCCCAGGAAACACTGTGGAGGCTGAGGGAGGGGTATGGGGATGTGGCATGTGCCCCCAGGAAACACTGTGGAGGCTGAGGGAGGGGTATGGGGATGTGGCATGTGCCCTCAGGAAACACCGTGGAGGCTGAGGGAGGGGTATGGGGATGTGGCATGTGCCCTCAGGAAACACCATAGAGGCTGAGGGAGGGGTATGGGGATGTGGCATGTGCCCTCAGGAAACACTGTGGAGGCTGAGGGAGGGGTATGGGGATGTGGCATGTGCCCTCAGGAAACACCGTAGAGGCTGAGGGAGGGGTATGGGGATGTGGCATGTGCCCTCAGGAAACACCGTAGAGGCTGAGGGAGGGGTATGGGGATGTGGCATGTGCCCTCAGGAAACACTGTGGAGGCTGAATGCGGGGTATGGGGATGTGGCATGTGCCCTCAGGAAACACTGTGGAGGCTGAGGGAGGGGTATGGGGATGTGGCATGTGCCATCAGGAAACACTGTGGAGGCTGAGGGAGGGGTATGGGGATGTGGCATGTGCCCTCAGGAAACACCGTAGAGGCTGAGGGAGGGGTATGGGGATGTTGGGGCTGCAGATAGAGATGAATTGTCTCGTGCGACAAACCTACCGGATCATGGTGGCTAATCCAACACATTCTATTTCCCCATCTATGAAAATGGCACTGTAGCATTGTCTTGACATCTGTGACCATAGGACCAAGATTTTAACTCAACACCTCATTACTGCCCCCCCCCCCCCCCCCCCCCAATTCATAGTACACAATAAAGCCTATGTTATTAAAGGAATTGAATGATGTGTGGGGGTGGTCACATAACAGCAGCTCGGAATATATTGCTCTTAGTATAGGAACATGTTCTTTCTCATTATTGTTGTTACTCAATGTCATTCTGTCTCTCCCTCACTCTCTCATTCTGTCTCTCCCTCACTCCTCTACTTTTTATCTCTCTCCCTCCCCCTACAGAATGAGACGAGGGAGACCTTGCTGGGGTTTAACATGGTGAGCTACAGAGCCTGTAAGAACCTATGGAAGACCTGTGTAGAGCATCACACCTTCTTCCGTCTGGACCGGCCCGTTCCCCCTCAGAATAACTTCTTTGCCCACTATTTTACCCTGGGCTCCAAGTTTCGTTACTGGTAAGAGAAAATCCCCATTGCCACAGGTGCATGCATCAACCCATACACACTATACCTGCAAGGCACGAAGCACTGCCACTGAAATGTCAACACAGGTCAAAGATGTTTGCGAGGTCACGATGAGTGGCATCAACAGTCAGTGTTTGGGGAATTGTATTAGTGGTTGCCTATTGTGCTCTCGTCTTTGGGAAAAGTAGATTAATTATTAACGCAAACCCAAAACTGGGCTTGTTTTTCTTTAGTCCTTTCAAAACGCTTTTGGGGTAAAAGGAGTTTTTCCATTATTCATATGGATTCACGTCTCAGATGGAGATTAGAAAGGGTACAAATAAAACAAACGGTTCATTGTTGAAGTACTTGAGCATTTGCTTTGAGCTGTGAAGGGGATGGGGGGGGTGGTAAAGAGGGTGTTTCGTCCGGTGATATATACAGTTTGGGTGAAACAGAGTTGGGAGATTGTTGATGCATTTTTTTTTTAAGCTCCAATTGGGATGTGAGTTGCAGCACAAAACAGCAGTTTGTAAGATGTGGCTGAGTGTTACTAAAGGGATGGTTTGGATGTTGTTTGAACGTGTTCTATGCAGCGGGAGGACCGAGGTGCAGTCGGTGCAGTATGGCAAAGAGAAGGGGATCAAGAACAGGGTGTTTGCCAGGTAATACAACACAACACTATACTGTATATATGTACAGTGTCTATAGAATATCTACACCTCCCTTGAATTTCTGTACATTTTATTGTTACATATTGGGATTAAAATTCATTAATTCTATTTTTTTTGTCAACGATCTACACATTTTAAAGATGAATGAAAAGCAAAACACTTGCTTAGCTCCATCCCTTGTCTTTTCATCCTGAAAAACTCCCCAGTCTTTGCTGATGACAAGCATACCCATCAAATCATATTTATTTATATAGCCCTTCGTACATCAGCTGATATCTCAAAGTGCTGTACAGAAACCCAGCCTAAAACTCCAAACAGCAAGCAATACAGGTGTAGAAGCACGGTGGCTAGGAAAAACTCCCTAGAAAGGCCAAAACCTAGGAAGAAACCTAGAGAGGAACCAGGCTATGTGGGGTGGCCAGTCCTCTTCTGGCTGTGCCGGGTGGAGATTATAACAGAACATGGCCAAGATGTTCAAATGTTCATAAATGACCAGCATGGTCGAATAATAATAAGGCAGAACAGTTGAAACTGGAGCAGCAGCACGGCCAGGTGGACTGGGGACAGCAAGGAGTCATCATGTCAGGTAGTCCTGGGGCATGGTCCTAGGGCTCAGGTCCTCCGAGAGAGAGAGAAAGAAAGAGAGAAGGAGAGAATTAGAGAACGCACACTTAGATTCACACAGGACACCGAATAGGACAGGAGAAGTACTCCAGATATAACAAACTGACCCTAGCCCCCCGACACATAAACTACTGCAGCATAAATACTGGAGGCTGAGACAGGAGGGGTCAGGAGACACTGTGGCCCCATCCGAGGACACCCCCGGACAGGGCCAAACAGGAAGGATATAACCCCACCCACTTTGCCAAAGCACAGCCCCCACACCACTAGAGGGATATCTTCAACCACCAACTTACCATCCTGAGACAAGGCTGAGTATAGCCCACAAAGACCTCCGCCACGGCACAACCCAAGGGGGGGGGGGGGGGCGCCAACCCAGACAGGATGACCACATCAGTGAATCAACCCACTCAGGTGACGCACCCCCTCCAGGGACGGTATGAAAGAGCCCTAGTAAGCCAGTGACTCAGCCCCTGTACCTAGGGTTAGAGGCAGAGAATCCCAGTGGAAAGAGGGGAACCGGCCAGGCAGAGACAGCAAGGGCGGTTCGTTGCTCCAGAGCCTTTCCGTTCACCTTCCCACTCCTGGGCCAGACTACACTCAATCATATGACCCACTGAGTCTTCAGTAAAGACTTGAAGGTTGAGACCGAGTTTGCGTCTGACATGGGTAGGCAGACCGTTCCATAAAAATGGAGCTCTATAGGAGAAAGCCCTGCCTCCAGCTGTTTGCTTAGAAATTCTAGGGACAATTAGGAGGCCTGTGTCTTGTGACCGTAGCGTACGTGTAGGTATGTACGGCAGGACCAAATCAGAGAGATAGGTAGGAGCAAGCCCATGTAATGCTTTGTAGGTTAGCAGTAAAACCTTGAAATCAGCCCTTGCTTTGACAGGAAGCCAGTGTAGAGAGGCTAGCACTGGAGTAATATGATCACATTTTTTGGTTGTAGTCAGGATTCTAGCAGCCGTATTTAGCACTAACTGAAGTTTATTTAGTGCTTTATCCGGGTAGCCAGAAAGTAGAGCATTGCAGTAGTCTAACCTAGAAGTGACAAAAGCATGGATGAATTTTTCTGCATCATTTTTGGACAGAAAGTTTCTGATTTTTGCAATGTTACGTAGATGGAAAAAAGCTGTCCTTGAAATGGTCTTGATATGTTCTTCAAAAGAGAGATCAGGGTCCAGAGTAACGCCGAGGTCCTTCACAGTTTTATTTGAGACGACTGTACAACCATTAAGATTAATTGTCAGATTCAACAGAAGATATCTTTGTTTCTTGGGACCTAGAACAAGCATCTCTGTTTTGTCAGAGTTTAAAAGTAGAACGTTTGCAGCCCATACCATGATGCAGCCACCACTATGCTTGAAAATAAGAAGAGTGGTACTCAGTGATGTGGTGGATTCGCCCCAAACATAAGGCTTTGCATTTAGGCCATTTTTTGTTGCAGTATTACTTTAGTGCCTCTTTGCATACATTTTAATGTTTTGGAATATTCTGTATATCAGTGTTCTCCTTTTCACTCTGTCATTTAGGTAATTATTGTGGAGTCACTACAATGTTGATCCATCCTCAGTTTTCTCCCATCACAGCCATTGAACTCTGTACATGTTTTAAAATCACCAATGACCTCAAGGTGACAACCCTAAGCAGTTTCCTTCCTGTCCTGCCGCTCAGATCAGAAAGACAACTGCATCTTTGTGTCTAGGTGGTTTAATACATAATCCACAGCATGATTATTAACTTGACCATGCTTAAAGATGTATTCAATGTTTGATTTGTTATTGTAACCCATCTACCAATCACTGCCCTTCTTTATGAGGCTTTCTAAAAGCTCCCTGGTCTTTAGTTGAATCAATGCTTGAAAGTCAATACTTGACTGATGGACCTTACAGCTGTATGTATGGGGGGCAGATGGAAGGGGTAGTCAATCAAAAATCATGTTAATCCCTATTATTTCACACAAAGTGAGTCCATAAAACTTATTGTGTGTGATTGATTTAAGCCACATTTTTACTTCTGAACTAATTTATGCTTGCCTAAACGAAAGGGGTGAATACTTACGCAATGACTTTTAGTTATTACATTTTTTATTCATATGAATATTTAGAATGCTCTTTTCACGTTAACATTATGGAGTATTTTGTGTAGCTCAATGACAAAAAAAACAACAACAATTTTATCTGTTTCAGTCCCACTTTGTAATGCAACAAAATGTGAAAAAAGTTCAAGGGGGTGTCGACTTTGTATAGGCCCTGTATTTATGGTTTATGCATGGATCTCTGCTAGTAAGTCCTCTATGTTAATGCCCAGAGAATTAGTGATGTTAATGGGCCAATCATCACATCCTGGAGGTGCTGTAGGATGAATTAGTGATACTGATGGGCCAATCATCACATCCTGGCGGTGCTGTAGGATGAATTAGTGATGCTGATGGGCCAATCATTACATCCTGGCGGTGCTGTAGGATGAATTAGTGATACTGATGGGCCAATCATCACATCCTGGCGGTGCTGTAGGATGAATTAGTGATGCTGATGGGCCAATCATTACATCCTGGAGGTGCTGTAGGATGAATTAGTGATACTGATGGGCCAATCATCACATCCTGGAGGTGCGGTAGGATGAATTATTGATGTTGATGGGCCAATCATCACATCCTGGAGGTGCTGTAGGATGAATTAGTGATGATGATGGGCCAATCATCACATCCTAGTCTCACGGATTCTGTCTTTATCGCTGAGCTGTGTGTCAGTCATATTCATCTAGACTTTAGACTGGAGTGTTTCACCACTCTGGCTGGGTCTGACATGGCGCCCTGTTCCCTATATAGTGCATTACTTTCCCCCCGAATTCCTATCCAGACCCTGGTCAAAGGTAGTGCCCTATATAGGGAATAGGGCTGTAGTATAAAGTAGTGCCCTATATAGAGAATAGGGCTGTAGTATAAAGTAGTGCACTATATAGGGAATAGGGCTGTAGTATAAAGTAGTGCCCTATATAGGGAATGGGGCTGTAGTATAAAGTAGTGCCCTATATATGGAAAGGGCTGTAGGATAAAGTAGTGCCCTATATAGGGAATAGGGCTGTAGTATAAAGTAGTGCACTATATAGGGAATAGGGCTGTAGTATAAAGTAGTGCACTATATATGGAATAGGGCTGTAGTATAAAGTAGTGCCCTATATAGGGAATAGGGCTGTAGTATAAAGTAGTGCACTATATAGGGAGTAGGGCGCCTTTTCAGCCACACCCTCTGTCTTCCTTATCACAAAGTCAGCACTATCACATCCTCATAGACTCTGTCACGTGGCTGATTATATTTCCTGTTTGAGTAGGTCTCCCAGTAAGCCCATGGCCAGGAAGTTGATGTGCGGGACAGACTGGGAGGCGGTGAGCAGGAACAGCCTATCAGACGAGAGGCTGGAGACCCAGAGCCTGCCTACACGCTCCCCACCCGGTACCCCTAACCAGTGAGTTCCTGGCTGTCACTCCTCCTCATATACCCTGTCCTAATATAATGCCCACGCCTCAGAGGGAGACACGCTGTGAGGGAGTCCCAGTTCCAATACCATCAGAAATGGAAGTCATACTTTTCATAGCATGGGCTAAAACAAAAGGAGTTGTACACTTTCAAATGTATCACAGAAGCTGGGTAAAACATAATAGAATCAAACCAACCATGGAAGTCTTCAAACAGTGTGGAATACCGTACATTCATTTGCTTTGATTCCACACACAATCCTCCTAACCACCATGTTGTGTGTGTGTCTGCGTGTAGCCGGAACTCGTTGTTCGTACAGGAGGGGACGCGGATGCGCCCGTTGTCGGTTGGGCACCTGGTGGACCACGTGATCCACGCCTCGCCTAGTCTCCCCGTCTTCTCCAATCACAAATCAGCGTCCTCCACCCAGGCCAACTCTATCAGTCTGGACTCCAGCCCGTAAGTCTGCTGCCACACATACACCCACACACACACACCAATCACAAGTCAGACTCGTCCCCTCACACCAACTCAATCAGTCTGGACCTGGAGTGGACACTGGACACACTGCAGTAGTCAGGAAGGTGAGAGGTGTGGTGGTTATCAGTGGCCCTGTTGATATGACTGTAGGATCTGACCAGGAACAACTGGGGCCGCTAGTTGTAGCCCAGTACGAGATACTAGGCCTACATTAAAACAATATGCACCAAGGGACTGCTCTAAGCAAGACTGACAATCTAATGGAAGTTGTCTCTGACCAGCTCTTCCCTCTCTGTCAAACACCACCATAGCTGTTAATGAGGGTGAAAGTTGGTGCCTGTGACTATATTCCACTGTTAAAGTCTCCACTAAAGCCACGGTCTGAAAATCAATGGAAGCCACATTTGAATTGGACATGACAGTACCAGTGCCATGGTGTCTGCTCCGACTTCTGAAACGGCTGCTTTTTAAAAGTTATCCTTTTTAACGGCTGGCTTGTGTGTCTGTGGCTTGCAATTACAGTTCACACCCTTTCCCAAATGTCATTTAATGGGCTTAAATGGAAACAGAGCCTTTGAACGTGGGCTATAAACGGTGTTTACAGCTCTGGGGGCATGGAGGGGGTTCGGCAGGGCTGGGATGGAGCACGGTGGGGGGTGGTAGACACATTAAAATGAGGCCTGTCTCTGACTCAGCGCAGTATACCCGTCTAGGGTCAAACTTCCCCCAGCCCGTGGCTGTAGTCTACTGCACTGGTAGTCCACTGATATCTGAGAGTAGCCTAACAGTAGAGCCCAACCCAGCATGACGTGTGAGAGTGACCTAACCCCTGGTGACTCTACTGTAGCAGTGTGAGAGTGACCTAACCCCTGGTGACTCTACTTTAGCAGTGTGACAGTGACCTAACCCCTGGTGACTCTACTTTAGCAGTGTGAGAGTGACCTAACCCCTGGTGACTCTACTGTAGCAGTGTGACAGTGACCTAACCCCTGGTGACTCTACTGTAGCAGTGTGAGAGTGACCTAACCCCTGGTGACTCTACTATAGCAGTGTGAGAGTGACCTAACCTCTGGTGACTCTACTGTAGCAGTGTGAGAGTGACCTAACCCCTGGTGACTCTACTTTAGCAGTGTGAGAGTGACCTAACCTCTGGTGACTCTACTGTAGCAGTGTGAGAGTGACCTAACCCCTGGTGACTCTACTTTAGCAGTGTGAGAGTGACCTAACCGCTGGTGACTCTACTGTAGCAGTGTGAGAGTGACCTAACCCCTGGTGACTCTACTGTAGCAGTGTGAGAGTGACCTAACCCCTGGTGACTCTACTGTAGCAGTGTGAGAGTGACCTAACCCCTGGTGACTCTACTTTAGCAGTGTGACAGTGACCTAACCGCTGGTGACTCTACTGTAGCAGTGTGAGAGTGACCTAACCTCTGGTGACTCTACTGTAGCAGTGTGACAGTGACCTAACCTCTGGACCACTAGTGTTGAGTTGCCCTACTGAGTGAGGCTATGTTCAGCCCTCTCCTTGTCCCACCCCCCTGTTTTCCCTCTGCTCTACATCCTAACCTCAACCTCCAGACAACCCTGTACTCCAGTTATTTTGGCTGTTATGTTCTCTGAGATGCCTTTCAGAGATCCGTTAACTGTTTATTATTAGGCCAGATTGGGTAAGAGCCTCTACAACAACTGGCTTGTTATGTTAAAGCAGGAAGGCTGTTTATCTGTTCTGCAGAAGTGTTCTCTTACCAAGAACTGTGTCGCAAGCACCAGTACAGATACCGTATCTCTAATGGGAATAGAGGGAGTAGTTCAGAGTCCCTGCACTTCCCAATTTAACATTTTAGTCATTTAGCAGACCTTCTTATTCAGATCGACTTACAGTAGTGAGTTCATACATATTCATACTTAGCCTATGCATGTACACAGAGGCACACCCACACTCTGCCTATATACTTTCCCTCCCTCTTTCGCTCTCATTTCACTCCTCTATTCACACACACAAACATATATACACACACACAAACGCATACACACACACACACACGGACAAACGCATACACACACGCTTGCACGCACCCACATTCTGTGCCAAGCCATTTGCTCTTCTCTTCACTGATCCAGAAGATGACATAACCACCTGCTCACTCTTCCTGGGTTCTCAAGCATCGCCCTCTCTCTCTCCATCTCTCTCTCTCCTTCTCTCTTTTTCCTGTCTGTCTGTCTGTCTGGTCTGGTCTGGTCTGGTCTGGTCTCGTCTCGTTCATTTCGCTTTATTGGCATGACGTAACAATGTACATATTGTCAAAGCTTATTTTGGATATTTACGATATACAAATAAATAAAAATTAGAATCAAAATTGTCAACGGGACAACAGTAACAACAATAACCAAGTGTCAAAATAACCATACATTTAACAAAAAGCATACAGTAGAGGACATGTGCATGTTGATTGGTCTGTCAGACACTGTCCCTCAACTTATGGCAGGCAGCAATGTAGTGCGCTGCCAACCCACAGCTCTCTGCATCCTCCCCCAACAGGACGGGTAGCCTATCCTCATCAGAGTGGTCTTTGAAACCTTGAATAAGGGTTTCAAATTTGGGAAAATGTCACCCTCTCTAATTGTTTTATATTTTTGACATTTTGTCAGGAAATGCAGCTCTGTCTCAGGTTCTGCTGTTGTGCAGTGGTTGCACAGCCTTTCCTCTACAGGTAGCCAGGTTTTCCTGTGTCTACCCTTCTCAATGACAAGGCTGTGCCCACTGAGCCTGTACTTTGTCAAGGTTTTTCTAAGGTTTTGATCAGTAACCATGGTCAAATATTTAGCCACAGTGTACTGTCGATTTAGGGCCAGATAGCACTGCATTTTGCTTTGTGTTTGTGCTTGTGTTTCCCAATAAGCAATATAGTTTTGTTTTGACTGTGTTGTAATTGGGTTTATCCTGATTGATTGGATGTTCTGGTCCTGAGGCTTCAGTGTGTTAGTAGAACAGGTTTGTGAACTCAGCCCAAGGACCAGCTGGATGAGGGGACTCTTTTCTTTGCTCAGCTCTTGGCATTGCAGGGCTTGGTAATGATATGAGAGGGTCACTGTATTTTAGATGTTTCCAAAACTTAATTGCTATTTTTTGAGTTTTTATTATTAGTGGATATTGGCCTAATTCTGCCCTGCATGCATTGTTTGTAGTTTTCCTCTGGACATGTAGGAGAATCTTACAGAACTCTGCATGCAGGGTTTCAATGGGGTGTTTGTCCCATTTGATGAAATCTTGTTTTGGAAGTGGAACCCACACCTCGCTGCCATAAAGTGCAATTGGTTCTCTGTCTCTCTCTCTCTCTCTCTTTCCCTCATCTCTCTCCCCATCTCTTTTTCCTCTGTCTCTCTCCCTCATCTCTCTCCCCATCTCTTTTTCCTCTGTCAATGTCTCTCTCTGTCTCCAAAAGAAGTATCAATACAACAATCTTGGCTGTCACAGCATTACCTCAGTAAGATGAGGTTTCAAGCAGTGGATACCAAGGCAACCAGGTCACATGATGCTTCCCTTCTGCAACCTGATCTGTGAACCAGGAAAAAATCCCACTACACTGTCACCCGAGAGGCTGCTGACCCCAGCCTGACCTTTAAAGAACTAAGCGAAGGTTGACCCTTCCGTTCCCTGACTTCAATCAGTTGGGGGGAAAAGGACAGCAACTGTATTTATGTCTTGATGTATATACAGACAAATACTCTGTATGTCCCCGTGGTCAGTGTCAGTGAGCAGTAGTCCCTTCCCTCTCTCAGCCATGTGGCTCAAGTCCTTGTGGTATCTGTTTATTTTGAGAGAGAGGCCTGTCTGTCCCTCCTGCAGTGTCACCCCTCCCTCCCCACCAGTGTCTCCTCTGTTGTGACACCAGCCTGGCATACAGGACCCCAAACAAACACAATGTGCTCTGACTGTTCCTGACTGGCCTCAAGTCCCCCTGGGGCTCCTGGGATTTCTGTGGTTGAGTGACTGGGATGGTTAGGTACACTGTACACAACACCCACTGTGACTGGGATTGTAAGGTAGTTACACACTACAACACACACACACTGTCTCTCTCTGTGGAGGATGTGCTGTAGGAGCTCTGCTCTCTTATTGGCCAATGGCCACGAGCAAATTTAGTTTCTGCTTATCTGAAAGCTCTGATTGGCTGAATGGCTTATTGAGCTCTTGTTAGCTCTGTTGGATTTTAGGAAATGGAACGTGCCTTATCTTGAAAAAATATCAAGGACCTAAAATTGACTGGCTGACAGACAGACTGAAGGTCCTCTACCATGAGCTTAACGCTGTGTCTCTCTCCAGCTCCCCAGAGACAGTAGATGGTCGGCCCCCGGCCCTGCCTCCAAAACAGTCCAGGAAGAACCTGAGCCAGATCATCCAGGCCCACTCCCAGCAGAGTCTCCTTGACAACCACATCAACGAGATGTACGATGTCCCCATGGCAACCGACAAGACCACGGTAGGTCCGCCCTGACTCAATCTACCACTGTTTTCATTTTGTTTCATAGTGAATTTATTCAGCTGAACCTAAATTACTTAGAACTAGGGCCAGGGTCATGTTTTTTCTGACCTTGTGACCTCTGAAGAACTGTGGGTCCTTCAGAGTCTCTGTAGGCTGTCAGGGGATTATGTCCTTTCCAATGGAGACATGTATTAACACATCACCATGTCTTTCTCTACAGTTGAACGGTGTTGTCCCTCACGACAATCTGGTCCTGGTCAAGATGAGGCCAGATGACAACAGACGATTTGGCTTCAACGTCAAGGTGAGACCTCTGCCTTGTGCCTACAGTAGTGCTTTGTAGGGCCGCAGGTAACCTAGCGATTAGAGCGTTGGGCCAGTAACCGAAAGGTCGCTGGTTCAAATACTCGAGCCGACAAGGTGAAAAATCTATCGATGTGCCCTAATTTGCTCCAGGGGCGGGCGTATTACACATTTCACTGCACCTATCATGTGTGTGTGACAATGAAACATCTTTATTATTATATATTTAAATGATGTATAATATTATGAAATAACAATGCCCAAAGGGTAGTCACCTAACCCTACTGCTCCTAACCCTGACCATGTGACTTGACCAAGAACTGCTGGTGATATGATCAGATTGTTTAGCCCTCTCCATTGCCTTGGTTTTAGGGTGGAGCTGATCAGAAGGTGCCCGTCATCGTGTCTCGTGTGGCCCCTGGGACATCGGTATGTTAGAACACTAACCAACACCCCATACACTCTGGCTCCCGAGTGGCGCAGCGGTCTAAGTCACTGCATCTCAGTGCTTGAGGCGACACTACAGACCCTGGTTCGATTCTAGGCTGTATCACAGCCGGCCGTGATTGGGAGTCCGGGTTAGGGTTTGGACAGGATAGGCCGTCATTGTAAATAACAATTTGTTCTTAACTGACTTTCCTAGTTAAATAAAGGTCAAATGAAAATAAAACGTCAAAAAACATTTACAGTACACATACTCATGTTCTCCCTCTCTCAGATACTCAGAAACACGCTCACACTTTCCCTATCACTTCTGCCCTCACACTCACAATGTCTCTACCCCTCATCTCACTCTCTCTCTCTCTCTCGCTATTTCTCTCTCCATCTTTCCCTTCTCTCTATCTTTCCCTCGCTCTGTCTTGTTCCCTCTCATTGGAACACACACACACTCACACACAGTATGAAACGTTCCATTGTTTGGAACAGTAGACTCACACTTGTAGGACTGTCTGTCAATGTAAATTGCGTTGAACTGGTCTGATTTGACATCACCCAGTCATCACATCAGATTTGATTGGTTGCATACACATATTTAGCAGATGTTAATTGCAGGTTAGTGAAATTCTTGTGTTCCTAGCTCCAACAGTGCTGTAATATCTAACAGTAAATTAAAAAAGTAGAAGAATGGAATTAAGAAATAAGTAAATATTACGACGAGCAATGTAGGAGTCCGGAGTATAAATATATGTGATGGGGTGTATAGTCATTATGGACAGTGTTTGGAAAGAATATGTAGTGTGTGTGTGTGTGTATACATATATACATACATTCACACACACACATATATACTGTATAAACAGTTAAAGTTGGAAGTTTACATACACTTACGTTGGAGTCATTAAAACTCGTTTTTCAACACCTCCACAAATTTCTTGTTAACAAACTATAGTTTTGGCAAGTCAGTTGGTAATTTGTAAACAATTGTTTACAGACAGATCATTTCACTTATTTCACTGTTTCATAATTCCAGCGGGTCAGAAGTTTACATACACTAAGTTGACTGTGCTCTTAAACAGCTTGGAAAATTCCAGAAAATGTCATGGCTTTAGAAGCTTCTGATAGGCTAATTGACATCATTTGAGTCAATTGGAGGTGTACCTGTGGATGTATTTCAAGGCCTACCTTCAAACTCAATGCCTCTTTGCTTGACATTATGGGAAAATCAAAAGAAAGCAGCCAAGACTTCAGAAAGACAATAATAGACCTCCACAAGTCTGGTTCTTTCTTGGAATTTCCAAATGCCTGAAGGTACCACGTTCATCTGTACAAACAATAGTATGCAAGTATAAACACCATGGGATCACACAGCCGTCATACCACTCAGGAAGGAGACGCGTTCTGTATCCTAGAGATGAACGTGCTTTGGTGCGAAAAGGGCAAATCACTTCACAAAATAGATGGCATCATGAGGATGGAAATCTATGTGGATATATTGAAGTAGCATCAAGACATCAGTCAGGAAGTTAAAGCTTTGTCTCAAATGGGTCTTCCAAATGGACAATGACCCCAAGCATACTTCCAAAGTTATGGCAAAATGGCTTAAGGACAACAAAGTCAAGGTATTGGAGTGGCCATCACAAAGCCCTGACCTCAATCCTATAGAACATTTGTGGGCAGAACTGATAAAGTGTGTGCGAGCAAGGAGGCCTACAAACCTGAGTCAGTTACACCAGCTCTGTCAGGAGGAATGGGCCACAATTCACCCAACTTATTGTGGGAAGCTTGTGGAAGGCTACCCGAAACGTTTGACCCAAGTTAAACAATTTAACGGCAATGCTACCAAATCTAATTGAGTGTATGTAAACTTCTGACCCACTGGGAATTTGATGAAAGAAATAAAAGCTGAAATAAATCAGTCTCTACTATTATTCTGACATTTCACATTCTTAAAATAAAGTGATGATCCTAACTGACCTAAAACAGGGAATTTTTATGGGATTAAATGTCAGGAATTGTGAAAAACTGAGTTTAAATGTATTTGGCTAAGGTGTATGTAAACTTCCAACGTCAACTGTGTATATCTATATAGAATATGTAGGATAGAATGGTATATGTTTAGCAATAGTTAAATACGATAGGCCTTGACTAGAATACAGTACATACATATGAAGTGAGTGAAACAGTATGTAGACATGATTAAAGTGACCAGTGTTCCATGTCTTTTTACTGTACATAGGCAGCAGCCTCCAAAGTGAAGGGTTGAGTAACCGGGTGGTAGCCGGCTAGTGACAGTGACTAAAGTTCAGGGCAGGGTACTGCGCGGGGCCGGGTAGTGGTGACTATTCAACAGGCTGATGGCTTTGAGATAGAAGCTGTTTAGAAGAGAGATCAGTCTCTCGGTCCCAGCTTTGATGCACCTGTTCTGACCTCGCCTTCTGGATGGTAGCGGGGTGAACAGGCCATGTCTTGCGTGGCTGAGTTTCTTGATTATATTTTTGGCCTTCCTGTTACACTGGGTGCTGAAGATGTCATTGAGGGCCCTCTGGAGAGCCCTGCGATTGCGAACGGTGCAGGTGCCGAACCAGGCAGGGATATAGCCCTTGTTGTCTCTCCGTTGTTGGTAATCACTACTGTTGTCGTCTGCGTTGAAGACGTGTGTGCCCATGCGGTCATGGGTGAACAGGGAGTTCAGGAGGGGGCTGAGCACGCACCCTTGTGGGGCCATTGTGTTGAGGATCAACGTAGTGGAGGTGTTGTTGCCTACCTTCTCCACCTAGGGGGCGGCCCGTCAGAAAGTCCAGGACCCAGTTGCACAGGGTGGGGTTCAGACCCAGGGCCTCAAGCTTAATCATGAGCTTGGAGGGTACTATGGTGTTGAAGACGGTGCTTTAGTCTATGCATAGCATTCTTGCGTAGGTATTCCTTTTGTCCAGAATAGAGGTCAACCGACAATTGGTAATCGGCATTTCGGACACCGATTTTGGCCGATTACATTGCACTCAACGAGGAGACTGCGTGGCAGGCTGACTGCGAGTGCAGCAAGAAGCCAAGGTAAGTTGCAAGCTAGCATCAAACTTACAGTGGGGCAAAAAAGTATTGTCAGCCACCAATTGTGCAAGTTCTCCCACTTAAAAAGATGAGAGGCCTGTAATTTTCATCATAGGTACACTTCAACTATGACAGACAAAATTAGAAAAAAAAATCCAGAAAACCACATTGTAGGATTTTTTATGAATTTATTTGCAAATTATGGTGGAAAATGAGTATTTGGTCAATAACAAAAGTTTATCTCAATAGATTGAGTGAACAAAAGTAGCAGTCCTTTCACGACTTAACTAAAAAGGCTTCAGGATGTTACTCTGATGTTGATCACAAGGCAATGAACAGCACTTAGTTGTCTTTGTTGTCAACTTTATTATATTACAGGCCCAGTGTTCTAGTCTTCTTCCCAGTATACCACTTTAACCACAGAACTGTGGTCTGATTGCGTTCTCCTCCAACCCTCTACAGGCTGACCTGTGTGTCCCTCGCCTGAACGAAGGTGACCAGGTGGTTCTGATCAACGGTCGAGACATCTCGGAGCACACTCACGACCAGGTGGTCATGTTCATCAAGGCCAGCTGTGAGAGCCACTCAGGAGAGCTCATCTTATTGGTCAGGCCCAATGGTGAGGAGAGGGCTCTGATTGGTGACTAAGTAATCTCCTTGGGTTTACTACATTTAACATTTATGCCATTTAGCAGATGTTCTTATCCAGAGCGACTTACAGTAAGTAGTAATTGCATACTTTTTCCATACTAGAGCGCCATGCTCTACCAACTGAGCTGCACGGGACCACTATTGAAATGTGCAGTTAAAACAGGCCAAATCATTACGATATAGGTAGAAGAACAAGGGACATCAAACAAAAGAGGCTACCTTCCAATATCCACACTAGCGTATAGCATTCCAGTTAGAATCCAATACCTAATACATTGCTTATTTTTAAGTGGTATGCTGGTGTGAATATTGAAACAGAGCAGAGCCTAATACTTGTTAAAGTAATAATAAGAGATGCTATTGTTCTACACTATTCTAACTAACTGTGTTACTTCCTTCCCTGTCTCTCCAGCCATCTATGACATGGTGGAGGAGAAGCAGGAGACTGAGCCAGACTTCCAGTACATCCCAGAGAAGTGTCCCCAGGACCCCAGTCAGCTGGACCAGGACGCCTGGAGGGACTCCATGAACACCCTGAAGGAGGGTCTGGTCAGCGGGGAAGTACTAGCCCAGTTTGATGTGAGTCGGTCCTCACCTCATTTATAAATGTAAAGATTTTTTTTGTGTGTCTTTTCTGAGGTGACTGGAAATGTGGCGAGAGCAATAGCTCCCCCTAGTTTGTGAACTATTGTTTTCACCTCATTGAGGTCACGAAGGAGGTTACCACTTTCTGGAGGGAAATGTTGCCCAGGACTGGTGTTACATAAGTTCTACAGTATCAGCTTTATTGCTGTGATTTACTGTGCCCTCCAAGTGCAGGGTGATGCCCCTCACAGAGACCCCCATAACTTCTAGGTTATGGCACATAAGACAACTACTATAACACCTGTTACTGTGTGAGGAATAATCGCCAAGTAGTTAACTTTATTTATTTAATTGATATTTTTACCCCCTTTTTCTCCCCAATTTCCATCTTGTCTGTTCACTACAACTCCCCCAACGGACTCGGGTGGCGAAGGTCGAGTCATGCATCCTCCGAAACAAGACCCGCCAAAGCGCTTCTTAACACCCGCCCGCTTAACCTCCGCACCAATGTGTCGGAGGAAACACAGTTTAACTGACAACCGAGGTCAGCCTGCAGGCGCCCGGCCCGCCACAAGGAGTTGCTAGAGTGCGATGAGCCAACGTTCAGACATTGCAGGCGTTCTGATTCTGAACGTTCAGACATAGCAGGCGTTCTGATTCTGAATGTTCAGACATTGCAGGCGTTCTGATTCTGAACGTTCAGACATAGCAGGCGTTCTGATTCTGAACGTTCAGACATAGCAGGCGTTCTGATTCTGAATGTTCAGACATTGCAGGCGTTCTGATTCTGAACGTTCAGACATAGCAGGCGTTCTGATTCTGAATGTTTAGACATAGCAGGCGTTCTGATTCTGAACGTTCAGACATAGCAGGCGTTCTGATTCTGAATGTTCAGACATTGCAGGCGTTCTGATTCTGAACGTTCAGACATAGCAGGCGTTCTGATTGTGAACGTTCAGACATAGCAGGCGTTCTGATTGTGGACGTTCAGACATAGCAGGCGTTCTGATTGTGAACGTTCAGACATAGCAGGTGTTCTGATTCTGAATGTTCAGACAACAGGCGTTCTGATTGTGAACGTTCAGACATAGCAGGCGTTCTGATTCTGAATGTTCAGACATAACAGGCGTTTTGATTCTGAACGTTCAGACATAGCAGGTGTTCTGATTCTGAATGTTCAGACATAACAGGCGTTTTGATTCTGAACGTTCAGACATAGCAGGTGTTCTGATTCTGAACGTTCAGACATAGCAGGCGTTCTGATTCTGATTCTGAACGTTCAGACATAGCAGGCTTTCTCCGTCTGTACATTTCATTTTTGATGCTTTGCTGAAATATCATGGTTCCTTGCTCCACATTTCTAAATGTATTGAGGGGGATAAAGAACGAGGTGCTTGTGTAGAGTTAAAGTCAGATTTGAGTTTACCAGTCAAGGTTTTTTTTCTCCTAACGCTTTTATTATTTTCTCACAGCAACTGTACCGGAAAAGTCCTGGAATGACAATGTTGTGTGCCAAATTACCTCAAAACATTTCCAAAAACCGCTACAGAGACATCTCACCCTGTGAGTATCACATCACACTACAGTCTCCTACACACAGTTGTCTTCATTTTTCTTAGTCTGTGTTAACAGACTGTGTTAACCCACCATTTCACACTCCTCTCCTCCTTTCTCTCTTCTCTCTCTCCCCTGTCTCCCCTGTCTCTCCCCTGTCTCTCTCTCCCCTATCTCTCTCTTCTCTCTCTCCCCTATCTCTCTCTTCTCTCTCTCCCCTGTCTCTCCTTCTCTCTCTTCTCTCTCTCCCCTGTCTCTCTCTTCTCTCTCTCCCCTGTCTCTCCCATCTCTCTCTCCCCTGTCTCTCTCTTCTCTCTCTCCCCTGTCTCTCTCTTCTCTCTCTTCTCTCTCTCCCCTGTCTCTCCTTCTCTTTCCTTTTTAGATGACGCTACACGGGTCATTCTGAAAAGCACAGATGACTACATCAATGCAAATTACATCAACGTGAGTTTCTCTAACCTCCTCCCTCATCACATATGCTGTTCGCCTCAGTCCACCCACACTACCATAGGCTCTTTGTTCAGCAGGCCTAAAATAGACCTCTGTCGGCCAAGATGGAGGTGTAGTCTCCACTCCAAGGACTGGAAATGGACACATGCTCACATGCCCACACACTGTTGATCGTTAACAGCCCTACACGCAGGTCTTATTCTCCTCCCTGTACTCTAGATGGAGATCCCAGCATCCAGCCTGATCAACCGGTACATTGCGTGCCAGGGCCCGCTGCCCAACACATGCCCAGACTTCTGGCAGATGACCTGGGAGCAGAGCTCCTCCATGGTGGTCATGCTCACCACCCAGGTGGAGAGGGGACGGGTATGTACAGTAGGGTTAGACATGTACTGTATCCTCTCTGGGCCTCCAGGGAAAGGAGACAGGAGTTTTTCCTGAACAATGTAACCTAAGAAGGAAAAACTCCAGGCCCGAGTCATGCACTCAATATAAACAGGAGTTTTTCTGGAGTAAAGAAACATTTAATTGATCCTGTTTTTTTCTATCATGATGCCATACTAATCTGTGTCGGAGGTCTTATGTTGTTGCTCTGTGCCGACAGGTAAAGTGTCATCAGTACTGGCCCAACCCTGACAGCACTGCCTCGTACGGCCGCTTCCAGCTGGCCTGTCTCACCGAGGAGGGTAATTCTGCCTTCCTGGTCCGAGACATGACCCTGACTCACCTCGAGGTACATGACGCTCACAAGTCAGTGTTGTGTTTCCCAATGGACAGTGCTAATGCAATGACAACTATTTGGAAGTCAAAGTAAACTTAGCGAAATGGTGGATCACAGCTAAAAAACAGATTCAAAGCGTTAGGAACACAGCATTGGAACTATCGCTTTCAGCCTTTAAAAGAGTTGGCATGGTGACTTGTGTGGGCTGTTCTTTTTCGGCCTTGTGCGGTGCACCTACGGTGGATCATCATGTTGCCATGGGGACCAGCAGCTACAGCCATGAGGCTTCCAGTATTAACATGCAGCCTGTGTGTGTTACCATAGCGACACTGATAGACGATGTTGAAAGGGCAAACACACATCCCATAATGGTTTTGATTAACCGTGCTGGTCTGGCTGTGCTCCACCATTTTCAGTGAGATGTCTCAGTGTGTGTCGGTGAGGTGTGTCGGTGAGGTGTCTCAGTGTGTGTCGGTGAGGTGTCTCAGTGTGTGTCGGTGAGGTGTCTCAGTGTGTGTCGTGGTGGGATGGTAATAAAGGGGGTGCAGAGCAGACAGTCTTTTTTTGTTTTTTGTTGTCATGGCAACATTGCACTGACTGTACTGTTGTGTGGTGACAGAGCGAGGAGGTCCGGGAGTTGACCCAGATCCAGTACGTGGCCTGGCCGGACCATGGCGTCCCCGATGACTCCATGGACTTCCTGGACTTTGTCAGCCTGGTGCGAAGCAAACGAGCCGGCAAGGATGAGCCCATGGTGGTCCACTGCAGGTAGGGAACATAATGCATGACACACATCCTTAGATGTATAGCAAGAAATGGTCTTATGTTTTCACTAAACAACTCATCACAGGATCCCTCGATCTGACCTCAGCCCTTGTGTCTCAACTACAGAGGCTACTCCTCTCCCTATTTGTGGAACTGTCTGACTGTTCTACTAGACTCCTACACACTGCTGTAGTACACAGCCCAGTGGAACTGTCTGAATGTTCTACTAGACTCCTACACACTGCTGTAGTACACAGCCCAGTGGAGCTGTCTGACTGTTCTACTAGACTCCTACACACTAAACACTGCTATAGTACACAGCCCAGCAGCCCAGAACACTCCAGGTAGAACACCTACACACTGCTATAGTACACAGCCCAGCAGCCCAGAACACTGACTCAGCTAATACATGTCTCAACAACACACTGGAATGTATTTCATGTATAGAGCCCAGGGATTGGGAGATTTCTGGATTCGAATCTGGACTTCATTCCATAAACCCATCTTTGTGTGTTGCTATACGCCAGAAAAATAATTATCCACTGATTTAACCCTCTAGAGTCTAAGCCGCAGGGGGTTCTACTGAGTTAACATATGGAAGTGTTTTAAGATGGTCATACCATGGATCATTTAGCTATTTTATATTTTAGGACCCCTTCAGGTATAAACAAATATATTTTCATGTTTTTTTGTTAGGTAAAACATTGAATTTGGCCTTACTGCTATTAGCCCAAGCATTGAATAACAGATTCACTACATGGAATAACACATTGTCCCCCAGAACATCTAAAGGAAGTTTGTTCTGAAGTGTCTGTTCTGTATCTGAGAGATACAAGATAGATCTGGAAACTATTGTATTTATTTTGACACATATTTTTTTTTTAGGCGCTAAACTACTTCCATACACTTTTTTTACTGGTACCCGGTAACCTTCAGGCAAGTCTTGAGGCTTGTGGGGGCGGAGTAGAGAAAAACAACAGAGACTCACCTTTCCGTAGAGGGGTCATAATAGTTTGTGGGCCATACCGTTCAGATCCTACAGCCGTTCTCTTGAGAAGACCGATTTTCGGGATGTCTCATGGTCTAACAAACACCACTAGCTCTGTCTACTTTCACTGCAGATGTAGCAGACTGATTTTCGGGATGTCTCATGGTCTGACAAACACCACTAGCTCTGCCTCTTTTCACTGCAGATGTAGAAGACTGATTTTCGGGATGTCTCATGGTCTGACAAACACCACTAGCTCTGCCTCCTTTCACTGCAGATGTAGAAGACTGATTTTCGGGATGTCTCATGGTCTAGCAAACACCACTAGCTCTGCCACCTTTCACTGCAGATGTAGAAGACTGATTTTCGGGATGTCTCATGGTCTGACAAACACCACTAGCTCTGCCTCCTTTCACTGCAGATGTAGAAGACTGATTTTCGGGATGTCTCATGGTCTGACAAACACCACTAGCTCTGCCTCCTTTCACTGCAGATGTAGAAGACTGATTTTCGGGATGTCTCATGGTCTAACAAACACCACTAGCCCTGCCACCTTTCACTGCAGATGTAGAAGACTGATTTTCGGGATGTCTCATGGTCTGACAAGCACCACTAGCTCTGCCTCCTTTCACTGCAGATGTAGAAGACTGATTTTCAGGATGTCTCATGGTCTAACAAACACCACTAGCTCTGCCACCTTTCACTGCAGATGTAGAATACTGATTTTCGGGATGTCTCATGGTCTAACAAACACCACTAGCTCTGCCACCTTTCACTGCAGATGTAGAAGACTGATTTTCGGGATGTCTCATGGTCTAACAAACACCACTAGCTCTGCCTCCTTTCACTGCAGATGTAGAAGACTGATTTTCGGGATGTCTCATGGTCTAACAAACACCACTAGCTCTGCCTCCTTTCACTGCAGATGTAGAAGACTGATTTTCGGGATGTCTCATGGTCTAACAAACACCACTAGCTCTGCCTCCTTTCACTGCAGATGTAGAAGACTGATTTCGGCGGATACGGTGGATTGAGATACAGCCCATGCAGATATCTAATTTAAACAGACAGATTTTTATGTGGATTTTCTTACAATGCTCATTGGATTTCAGCGGGGCTGCGAAAATTGACTCGAGAGTTTTAAAAGGTAGCAATTATGTCATGAGTTTGTGAAACTTCTTCCTCCGCCCCCCTTCCCTCCTCTCCCCTTCTCTCCCGCTTGTGTGTCATCACTCAGCGCAGGGATTGGCCGAACGGGAGTTCTCATCACCATGGAGACAGCGTTGTGCCTGATGGAGTGCAGTCAGCCCATCTATCCATTAGACATAGTCAGAACCATGAGGGACCAGAGAGCCATGATGATTCAGACACCTGTAAGTCCTCCTTTCTTTTCTTCATCCTCCTTTTCTAACCTTCTATTAATCATCCTTCTCTCTCTCACTCTCACTCACTCACTCACTCACTCACTCACTCTCTCTCTCTCTCTCTCTCTCAATTCAAGGGCTTTATTGGCATGGGAAACATGTGTTAACATTGCCAAAGCAAGTGAGCTAGATAATATATAAAGTGAATTAAACAATAAAAATTAACAGTAAACATTACACATACAGAAGTTTCAAAAACAATAAAGACATTACAAATGTCATATTATATATATATATATATATACAGTGTTTTAACAATGTACAAATGGTTAAAGGACACAAGATAAAATAAATAAGCATAAATATGGGTTCTATTTACAATGGTGTTTGTTCTTCACTGGTTGCCCTTTTCTTGTGGCAACAGGTCATAAATCTTGCTGCTGTGATGGCACACTGTGGAATTTCACCCAGTAGATATGGGAGTTTATCAAAATTGGATTTGTTTTCAAATTCTTTGTGGATCTGTGTAATCTGAGGGAAATATGTCTCTAACATTGGGCAGGAGGTTAGGAAGTGCAGCTCAGTTTCCACCTCATTTTGTGGGCGGTGAGCACATAGCCTGTCTTCTCTTGAGAGCCATGTCTGCCTACGGCGGCCTTTCTCAATAGCAAGGCTATGCTCACTGAGTCTGTACATAGTCTGTACAAAGCTTTCCTTAATTCTGGGTCAGTCACAGTGGTCAGGTATTCTGCCACTGTGTACTCTCTGTGTAGGGCCAAATAGCGTTCTAGTTTGCTCTGTTTTTTTGTTAATTCTTTCCAATGTGTCAAGTAATTATCTTTTTGTTTTCTCATGATTTGGTTGGGTCTAATTGTGCTGCTGTCCTGGGGCTCTGGAGGGTGTGTTTGTGAACAGAGCCCCAGGACCAGCTTGCTTAGGTGACTCTTCTCCAGGTTCATCTCTCTGTAGGTGATGGCTTTGTTATGGAAGGTTTGGGAATCGCTTCCTTTTAGGTGGTTATAGAATTTAACGGCTCTTTTCTGGATTTTGATAATTAGTGGGTATCGGCCTAATTCTGCTCTGCATGCATTATTTGGTGTTCTACGTTGTACACGGAGGATATTTTTGCAGAATTCTGCGTGCAGAGTCTCAATTTGGTGTTTGTCCCATTTTGTGAAGTCTTGGTTGGTGAGCGGACCCCAGACCTTACAACCATAAAGGGCAATGGGCTCTATGACTGATTCAAGTATTTTTTGCCAAATCTTAATTGGTATGTTGAAATTTATGTTCCTTTTGATGGCATAGAATGCTCTTCTTGCCTTGTCTCTCAGATCGTTCACAGCTTTGTGGAAGTTACCTGTGGCGCTGATGTTACCTGTGGCGCTGATGTCTCTCTCTCTCTCTCTCTAGTTCTCTCTCTCTCTCTCTCTAGTTCTCTCTCTCTAGTTCTCTCTCTCTCTCTCTAGTTCTCTCTCTAGTTCTCTCTCTCTCTCTCTCTCTCTCTCTCTCTAGTTCTCTCTCTCTCTCTCCTAGTTCTCTCTCTCTCTCTCCTAGTTCTCTCTCTCTCTCTCTCCTAGTTCTCTCTCTCTCTCTCTCTCTAGTTCTCTCTCTCTCTAGTTCTCTCTCTCTCCTAGTTCTCTCTCTCTCTAGTTCTCTCTCTCTCTCTCTAGTTCTCTCTCTCTCTCTAGTTCTCTCTCTCTCTCTCTAGTTCTCTCTCTCTCTAGTTCTCTCTCTCTCTAGTTCTCTCTCTCTCTCTCTAGTTCTCTCTCTCTCTCTCTCTCTCGTTCTCTCTCTCTCTCGTTCTCTCTCTCTCTCGTTCTCGTTCTCTCTCTCTCTCTCTCTCTCTCTCTCTCTCTCTCTCTCTCTCTCTCTCTCTCGTTCTCTCTCTCTCTCTCTCTCTCTCTCTCTCTAGTTCTCTCTCTCTCTAGTTCTCTCTCTCCCTCTCTCTCTCTCTCTCTCTAGCTCTCTCTCCCTCTCTCTCTAGAGTTCTCTCTCTCTCTCTAGTTATCTCTCTCTAGTTCTCTCTCTCTAGTTCTCTCTCTCTAGTTCTCTCTCTCTCTCTCTCTCTCTCTCTCTCTAGTTCTCTCCATCTTCCTCTCTCTTTACCCGTTCTCTTTTCCTCCTCACGCTCTCTTCTTCCTTCTCCTTTTCTGGGCAAGATGGCTCCCTTTAGCCTCTGAAGACAACCGAAGCAATCTGTGTTAGTGTGTTAAGTAATACCAGATGGAGCACAGTGTAGAATAGAACAGTGTTACTACCTGAAAGGAGAGGGTCATCCTACTAGGAATATGTTTTATTCATCCTTGTTGTATTGTCAGTGGTAGACTTTCCATTGTTACAGTCTACCAGTGATAATCTCTTGTGCCATGAGAATTCCATTGTCTCTCCAGATTCCCATTTTTAGACTAGGTGTAAGGATTTTGTTTCGTGCCCTCGCTGGGTTCTCTGGTATTGAGTCTGGGCTACAGTATAATACCGTATATACATTGAGCTCAAAGTATTGGGACAGAGACACATTCTTTGTTGTTTTGGCTCTATACTTCAGCACTTTAGATTTGAAATGATACAATGACGTTAAAGTGACGACTGTCCTCTTTAATTTGAGGGTATTTTCATCCATATCGGTGTGAACCGTTTAGAAATCACAGCACATTTTGTACAACATCCACCCATTTTAGGGGACCAAATGTATGGGAACAAATTTGCTTACATTCGTATTTAACAGGGTATGTGAGTGGAGTTGAGCGGTTTGAAATCCCTCTCATCGCTCATGGGAGCGGTGCGTGCTCATGGGAGCGGTGCGTGCTCATGGGAGCGGTGCTTGCTCATGGGAGCGGTGCTTGCTCATGGGAGCGGTGCTTGCTCATGGGAGCGCTGCGTGCTCATGAGAGCGCTGCGTGGTCATGGGAGCGCTGCGTGCTCATGGGAGATGGGAGCGCTGCGTGCTCATGGGAGCGCTGCGTGCTCATGGGAGCGCTGCGTGCACACCGATTGCTCCACGTCCTTTCCAAAATCACTCCATTCATTAAAATCACCATTTAACCAACACCCCATCTATTTTTGTGACGACCTGGACCTACCATTTGCTTTTGTAGTATTGAAACCAAACCATATGATTTGAATGAAAAGTATTATAATAAACAACAGGAAAAGGGGACTAAGAAGCGTTCATCATTACAAATAGGCTACATGTCGTATTAAACATCATTATAAACACTCTGAATAGGAGCCAGACAGGGAGCCTAAGAAGGAACAAAAATGAATTATTTAGGCCATATTATTTAAATTATTTCAAGGCTATAGCCTACAAATAAATACATTTGTGAATGCGACACACTAGGCTGGTAGGGACATAACGCGCTCAGAATTTAATCAACATTTTGTTGTATTCAATCATTATAGTCTATAAATGGCACATATAGGCTGGGACTTACTTAGAATGAAATGCATATTACATTAAAAATGCCTTATTAGGCTCCATCTACAGTGCCTTTTGAATTCGTTTTTAGAAACATGAGTTTAGCCAGAGTCTCATGCGATGGTACTCTGAGAGCAGGCCAGCACCAGTGAATACCCTCTCAGTGCTTGCAGAGCCACTGCGGATGCTGAACACCCTTTGGGCCACTCTTGCCAGACTGGGCAGGGATGTGTCGTTTTTGATATTATTTTTGTAATATTTTTTCTGTTTGTATGCCTAAAGGGTTTTAGTTCAAACAACCCTATTAAAACGGAAAGGTTCTTGAAAGGGGTAATAGACCCTTTATTTCTTCATATACTCATATACATTCCCAAACGAGAGACCGTGGATTGATGGCAGCATTCGCGCAAAACTGAAAGCGCGAACCACTACTTTTAACCAGGGCAAGGTGACCGGAAACATGACCGAATACAAACAGTGTAGCTATTCCCTCCGCAAGGCAATCAAACAAGCTAGGTGTCAGTATAGAGACAAAGTAGAGTCGCAATTCAATGGCTCAGACACAAGAGGTACGTGGCAGGGTCTACAGTCAATCACGGATTACAAAAAGAAAACCAGCCCCGTCACGGACCAGGATGTCTTGCTCCCAAACAGACTAAACTTTGAGGACAATACAGTGCCTCTGACACGGCCCGCTACCAAAACCTGCGGACTCTCCTTCACTGCAGCCGACGTGAGTAAAACATTTAAACGTGTTAACCCTCGCAATGCTGCAGGCCCAGACGGCATCCCCCGCCGCGTCCTCAGAGCATGCGCAGACCAGCTGGCTGGTGTGTTTACGGACATATTCAATCAATCCTTATCCCAGTCTGCTGTTCCCACATGCTTCAAGAGGGCCACCATTGTTCCTGTTCCCAAGAAAGCTAAGGTAACTGAGCTAAACGACTACCGCCCCGTAGCACTCACTTCCGTCATCATGAAGTGCTTTGAGAGACTAGTCAAGGACCATATCACCTCCACCCTACCTGACACCCTAGACCCACTCCAATTTGCTTACCGCCCCAATAGGTCCACAGACGACGCAATCGCAACCACACTGCACACTGCCCTAACCCATCTGGACAAGAGGAATACCTATGTGAGAATGCTGTTCATCGACTACAGCTCAGCATTTAACACCATAGTACCCTCCAAACTCGTCATCAAGCTCGACCCCGCCCTGTGCAACTGGGTACGGGACTTCCTGACGGGCTGCCCCCAGGTGGTGAGGGTAGGTAACAACATCTCCACCCCGCTGATCCTCAACACTGGGGCCCCACAAGGGTGCATTCTCAGCCCTCTCCTGTACTCCCTGTTCACCCACGACTGCGTGGCCATGCAACGACAAGACTGTCTACAGGGAGGAGGTGAGGGCCCTCGGAGTTTGGTGTCAGGAAAATAACCTCACACTCAACGTCAACAAAACTAAGGAGATGATTGTGGACTTCAGGAAACAGCAGAGGGAGCACCCCCTTATCCACATCGACGGGACAGTAGTGGAGAGGGTAGTACGTTTTTTAAGTTCCTCGGCATACACATCACGGACAAACTGAATTGGTCCACCCACACAGACAGCGTTGTGAAGAAGGCGCAGCAGGGCCTCTTCAACCTCAGGAGGCTGAAGAAATTCAGCTTGTCACCAAAAGCACTTATACAGATGCACAATCGAGAGCATCCTGTCGGGCTGTATCACCGCCTGGTACGGCAACTGCTCTGCCCACAACCGTAAGGCTCTCCAGAGGGTAGTGAGGTCTGCACAACGCATCACAGGGGGCAAACTACCTGCCCTCCAGGACACCTACACCACCCGATGTCACAGGAATGCCATAAAGATCATCAAGGACAACAACCACCGAGCCACTGCCTGTTCACCCCTCTATCATCCAGAAGGCGAGGTCAGTACAAGTGCATCAAAGCTGGGACCGAGAGACTGAAAAACAGCTTCTATCTCAAGGCCATCAGACTGTTAAACAGCTACTCACTAACATTGAGTGGCTGCTGCCAACATACAGACTCAACTCCAGCCACTTTAATAATGGAAATTGATGTAAAAAATGTAGCAAAAATCTAGCCAAAGAGCCGTTTTACTGGTTGAAGTTCAAGTGTTACCTAATTATAATGCCGTTGATTTGCGATGTTGACACAAACATTATATTAAGCAGGACATTCATACGAGCCTTAAAATCCAATTATAATCCAAAAGCAGTGTGAAATGCACTCGTAAGCAACATGTAAATTAAGGTTTTTTTATTTTGCTATAAGAACAGAAGAACCCCTGTGTTCTGCCACCAACTTGTGTGCATTTCCCTCGTGCGGCAATGTTTGCAAACACAGGAAGGGGTCTATATGCCTATTGAGCCAAAATCAATGATGACCTATTGTGTATATATAATAGAATGAAAATGAACGAAACTTTTAAGAGATCTGATTTTTTGTTTATAAATACTTTGCTACAATGACACCCTTAGGTAGCTTCCCTCCTCGTTCCTTTCTGTTGGCATGTACACCTCATGCTTTCAGGATAGCCGTCTTTCCACAAGGATTCTTTAGTCACCGCATCTCCGCACTCCCTCTCTTGCTCTTGGTCCTCCTCATCTTTGTAAGTCACCTTTTATAAAAGATATTTAACATACTCCATGACAGTGTCTAAAGCAAGGGGCTATAGGGGCGGCAGGTAGCCTAGTGGTTAGAGCGTTGGACTAGTAACCGAAAGGTTGCAAAATCGAATCTCCGAGCTGACAAGGTAAAAATCTGTCGTTCTGCCTCTGACCAAGGCAGTTAACCCACTAGACCGTCATTGAAAATAAGAATTTGTTCTTAACTGATTTGCCTAGTTAAATAAAGATTACAAATATATGTATAAAAACCAGCAGCACACAAGTAAACAACAAATGCATGCTGGGCCGGGAAAAGCTCGTTAAGTGAGCGCTACTGGATCGGGCGAGAAGGCCCAGCTTTCAGTCAAATGGGGCAAGCTGCTCGCTCTGCTCCAGCTCCACTCACATACTCTGGTATTAAAGTAGTAAAAAGTGAAGTATTTGGTTCCATATTCAATCATAATGCTGCCGTGATTACGAATAATCCTGAATAAATCTTCAATAATGATGTGAGAAAGTTAGAAAGCTATTGACCCTGGTCAAAAGTAGTGCACTATATAGGGAATAGGGTGCCGTTTGGGAAGCACACTCTCTTCTCAGTCTCTGAAGAACTTCACATGAGTACAGTTTGGCCCCGTGCTCAGAACCAGGGTAGCGGGGGTAGAGAGGCTGCTGCAGCGGTAATTTCATTAGAATATGCTGAGCGCTAATGAGGCTAGGACACCCTCAGGGTCCGGGAGAAATAGGTGGAAGATAATGGCACTAGGGGAAAAGAGTGGGCTCCCTTTCTCCTGTCATGCACACTGAACTATGTGCGCGCACATGCATACACACACACACCCACACAACACACCCTTTTCTTAGTACACAGACACACACTGACATAAACACATATGTACATACGCGCAGACACATTTGCGACACACACCACTACATTACCCACCTCAGGGAAGTTTATTCACGCCTGGCTCCCTCTGTATCCCAATCACTGGCTGTCCTGGCTCCTTTGCTCATGCCTTGCCATTGGCTCCTAATGTTGTTGACATTCTCTTCCTTCCCCCTCTCTCTTTCTCTTCTGTGTCCTCAGAGCCAGTACAAGTTTGTGTGTGAAGCCATCTTGAGGGTCTATGAGGAAGGCCTGTTCAAACCCCTGAAGCCCACCCTTTACCAGAGAGAAGAAGAAAATGGAGGAGAAGCAGTAGGAGAGGAGGAGGAGGAGGAAGAAGAGGAGGAAGAGGATGTTAGCGTTAGTGTTAGCGCTAGTGTGACCAGTGTGACGAGTGAGACTAGCGCAACCAGCGATTGCCCTGAACCCTGACCCCTTTGACCTGACCTGGGTCAGCCCAGCGCCAGGGAGGTGGAGCCCTGGTTGCCATGCTTACCGCTATGGGCCGAGGAGAGAACAAAGCACTGTTGCACTTTACGCCGTCAAAAAACAAAAAACTGAAAGTCATGGACAAATGAATCCAGTGATGTTGAATAGGTACCGTTAGGGGTATTGTGTGTTCAGGGTTCATAAAAAAAAAAGACATTTAAAACATGGTGAAATTGCTGTAGTAGTGCCGTAAGTACAATGACTGGGCGGGGCTGTGAGAGAGGGAGTGTTGTTAAGAGTGATCGATAAGCCCCTCCAAATGAATCTGCCGCCTTTTCTTCTCTGTCCCTCCGGTCCAACAAGAGACGCCATATTTTTTTCAAATAATATTTATTGTGTTTTTAGTCTGTCCATTGAACAACGTGTATGTTAGAGTGAGTCTTAGCTTCAGGCATCCCAAATGAAATCATAGGTAGTAAACGTTGTCATTCTTTACTTTTTAATGAAAAAAAGTGGTTTAATTTATTATATATTTGAGCTTTTGACAAATTCAGACACTACACATCAGAGCACTTTGTGTCTACCCCTAGCTAACCTTGTGGCTGATGTGGCGCTAGGCCTTGGTTTTTGCATAGAATAAACATGGAGCCATTGATGGGCATTGATTGGCATGTTAAACTGTCTAGTTGGTCAACTTTTAGAGCTGTTTACTGTGTCAAGACAGGGGGACGATCTACTCTAAGCAATTTGACAAAGTCCACAGCCACTAAGGGGAGGCTCGACCGTAAAACAATCTTAAGTTACGTTCCTCTCTGTCTTTGTTCGTGTCTCTAAAGAATGTAGAGAATACCAAGAGCATCCAACCAATAATGATTAGAAACCCCACCTCCCCCCTTTTGACATATTTCAAATGGTAGTTCGTTTTTAAAACACATTATTGTTTATTGGAGATGATAATCACTTAGAATGTTTTAGGTACAAATTACTGGGAATTTACCCAACACAGTTATGGCATGCTTCACTCAAACATCCCGCAACAAGAGGTGTCCTTCTTTTCACACTGGTTCAACTGTGTTCACATTGTCATCAGCTCTTGTATTGGAGTTATCAGCATCCCGCAACAAGAGGTGTCCTTCTTTTCACACTGGTTCAACTGTGTCCACATTGTCATCAGCTCTTGTATTGGAGTTATCAGCATCCCGCAACAAGAGGTGTCCTTCTTTTCACACTGGTTCAACTGTGTTCACATTGTCATCAGCTCTTGTATTGGAGTTATCAGCATCCCGCAACAAGAGGTGTCCTTCTTTTCACACTGGTTCAACTGTGTTCACATTGTCATCAGCTCTTGTATTGGAGTTATCAGCATCCCGCAACAAGAGGTGTCCTTCTTTTCACACTGGTTCAACTGTGTTCACATTGTCATCAGCTCTTGTATTGGAGTTATCAGCATCCCGCAACAAGAGGTGTCCTTCTTTTCACACTGGTTCAACTGTGTCCACATTGTCATCAGCTCTTGTATTGGAGTTATCAGCATCCCGCAACAAGAGGTGTCCTTCTTTTCACACTGGTTCAACTGTGTCCACATTGTCATCAGCTCTTGTATTGGAGTTATCAGCATCCCGCAACAAGAGGTGTCCTTCTTTTCACACTGGTTCAACTGTGTTCACATTGTCATCAGCTCTTGTATTGGAGTTATCAGCATCCCGCAACAAGAGGTGTCCTTCTTTTCACACTGGTTCAACTGTGTTCACATTGTCATCAGCTCTTGTATTGGAGTTATCAGCATCCCGCAACAAGAGGTGTCCTTCTTTTCACACTGGTTCAACTGTGTTCACATTGTCATCAGCTCTTGTATTGGAGTTATCAGCATCCCGCAACAAGAGGTGTCCTTCTTTTCACACTGGTTCAACTGTGTTCACATTGTCATCAGCTCTTGTATTGGAGTTATCAGCATCCCGCAACAAGAGGTGTCCTTCTTTTCACACTGGTTCAACTGTGTTCACATTGTCATCAGCTCTTGTATTGGAGTTATCAGCATCCCGCAACAAGAGGTGTCCTTCTTTTCACACTGGTTCAACTGTGTTCACATTGTCATCAGCTCTTGTATTGGAGTTATCAGCATCCCGCAACAAGAGGTGTCCTTCTTTTCACACTGGTTCAACTGTGTTCACATTGTCATCAGCTCTTGTATTGGAGTTATCAGCATCCCGCAACAAGAGGTGTCCTTCTTTTCACACTGGTTCAACTGTGTCCACATTGTCATCAGCTCTTGTATTGGAGTTATCAGCATCCCGCAACAAGAGGTGTCTTTCTTTTCACACTGGTTCAACTGTGTTCACATTGTCATCAGCTCTTGTATTGGAGTTATCAGCATCCCGCAACAAGAGGTGTCCTTCTTTTCACACTGGCTCAACTGTGTTCACATTGTCATCAGCTCTTGTATTGGAGTTATCAGCATCCCGCAACAAGAGGTGTCCTTCTTTTCACACTGGTTCAACTGTGTTCACATTGTCATCAGCTCTTGTATTGGAGTTATCAGCATCCCGCAACAAGAGGTGTCCTTCTTTTCACACTGGTTCAACTGTGTTCACATTGTCATCAGCTCTTGTATTGGAGTTATCAGCATCCCGCAACAAGAGGTGTCCTTCTTTTCACACTGGTTCAACTGTGTCCACATTGTCATCAGCTCTTGTATTGGAGTTATCAGCATCCCGCAACAAGAGGTGTCCTTCTTTTCACACTGGTTCAACTGTGTTCACATTGTCATCAGCTCTTGTATTGGAGTTATCAGCATCCCGCAACAAGAGGTGTCCTTCTTTTCACACTGGTTCAACTGTGTTCACATTGTCATCAGCTCTTGTATTGGAGTTATCAGCATCCCGCAACAAGAGGTGTCCTTCTTTTCACACTGGTTCAACTGTGTTCACATTGTCATCAGCTCTTGTATTGGAGTTATCAGCATCCCGCAACAAGAGGTGTCCTTCTTTTCACACTGGTTCAACTGTGTTCACATTGTCATCAGCTCTTGTATTGGAGTTATCAGCATCCCGCAACAAGAGGTGTCCTTCTTTTCACACTGGTTCAACTGTGTCCACATTGTCATCAGCTCTTGTATTGGAGTTATCAGCATCCCGCAACAAGAGGTGTCCTTCTTTTCACACTGGTTCAACTGTGTTCACATTGTCATCAGCTCTTGTATTGGAGTTATCAGCATCCCGCAACAAGAGGTGTCCTTCTTTTCACACTGGTTCAACTGTGTTCACATTGTCATCAGCTCTTGTATTGGAGTTATCAGCATCCCGCAACAAGAGGTGTCCTTCTTTTCACACTGGTTCAACTGTGTTCACATTGTCATCAGCTCTTGTATTGGAGTTATCAGCATCCCGCAACAAGAGGTGTCCTTCTTTTCACACTGGTTCAACTGTGTTCACATTGTCATCAGCTCTTGTATTGGAGTTATCAGCATCCCGCAACAAGAGGTGTCCTTCTTTTCACACTGGTTCAACTGTGTTCACATTGTCATCAGCTCTTGTATTGGAGTTATCAGCATCCCGCAACAAGAGGTGTCCTTCTTTTCACACTGGTTCAACTGTGTTCACATTGTCATCAGCTCTTGTATTGGAGTTATCAGCATCCCGCAACAAGAGGTGTCCTTCTTTTCACACTGGTTCAACTGTGTTCACATTGTCATCAGCTCTTGTATTGGAGTTATCAGCATGTTTAGTTTGAGCTACTCTTCTTCTCATGAAAGAGTCTTTCTTACATTGTTTGGTTACCTGGCTGCTGGCATCTTGGCACCCTCTCTGATGCGCGATGTGGGAGAGTGCAGCACGCACGCGTGTGTGTGTGGTGGGGTGGGTGGGTGGGTGGGGGGGGGATGTATGGGTGAGAGAGTGCAGCACGCATGTGTATTTTTAGCGGTTTCTGTTGTGTGTATGTATTATGCCCTGCCTCTGGTGATGCTGTGTCTGTGTAACCATCAGCGAACCCCCTACCATTTCACCTTAAGCTGGTCGTCATTTCTAGCTCAATATTGGATACCAGGATTGAAGCCTGCTTTCTTGTAAACTAATTTGCCATAGTTCCATCTTCTTGACCTGCTGAGTAGACTGTGATGCATCTATAGCAGGTGCATTGGACGTGAGCACATTGTGACCAACGTGTCCACGCTGTCAGAAGCCCGTACAGTAAATTCTCTCTCACGGGCCGCTACGGTGGGTCATCAGCCCATTGTGTGGAATCCACAAAACCCTCATTTGATTATTATTTTTATTTTTTTTAAATGTTTGATCATACATGGAGCCCACTCACTCTTTTGCCTGAGAGTTTTATGATGGCGCATCAAAAAGTCCACACTACAGAATTCCACATACAAGACTTGGGTTTCCAGAATCATTAAAATGTTAATTATCATGAATGTCCAGCATTGAAATGTGTGTTGTGATAGCGTATCGAGGGTACTGTGGGGTTCTGTTTGGAAGCAAGAGGGAAGGGAAGTGGGGTAGGTATTGGAGGGTGGATGAGTTGTATTTTTGTAAAACTGAAACCACAGTTCTTGCTTAAGAATGGACAGCACTTTGCAGATGACTGGGTAGCCATGCTCGCTACTGAGTATGTCAAAAACTGAAAGTGGTGTAGAATTTTTATTTATCATTGAATTTGTTTTTTAAGACACCTGTAGGGAACCAAAACTCCAAACTACACAGTGCCACTTGTTAATGTTGTGTAAATATACTAGACCATGTAAATACAATGTTGTGTGTGTATATAAAAAAAAATCTTTAAAATAAAAGGGAAAATGATTTGTGAGTTAAAATGTTTTTATATAGAGAATGCCGAATTTGTGTTTTAAAAATCGAAGCGAAGTCTTCAACTGTACATTAATGACGTTGCTTTTCCGCACTGCAACAGTGAGGTCAATGCAATGTTTTGATAGTAGATTGATGTTATGTTTACTTAACTCACACACACACACACACACACACTGTATTCCAAATTCTACATTTCAGAAGTGTGACTGATACATTTATGCTACTATTTAGATAATCAATGCAAGAAGCCTAAAATAATAGCATTTCTACTTGTAGGTGATCAACCTCCCACGTTCCAATAGCCTCAATTAGACATATTTCCCTGTTTGCTTTGTGTCAGCTTTTAAGTTAAGCATTGAGCATGTTGGAATGGAGTGCACAGGTACAGTCTGGATATCCATGGCAGGGCATATGATGATAAGAGAGAGCCGCAAGTATTTAAGTTGTCTACTCCGCTAGCCAGCACCTCGCCTACATAGGTGTGTTTCTTTTTCTTCTAGGGCATATGATGACACATTCATGAAGATCACACTTTTTATTTATTTAATTTTTATTTCACCTTTATTTAACCAGGTAGGCTAGTTGAGAACAAGTTCTCATTTGCAACTGCGACCTGGCCAAGATAGAGCAAAGCAGTTTGACACATACAACAACAAAGTTACACATGGAATAAACAAACATACAATCAATAATACAGTAGAAAAATCTATATACAGCATGTGCAAATGAGGTAGGATAAGAGAGGTATAAGGCAATAAATAGGCCATCAACATGGTCAGTAAGTGGCGCTGTTGTTAAATGGAGAGGAATCATACAGTAAATATTTTGTATTTTTGAAAAAATAAAAACATATGTTTTGCACTGACATGATGCAGTTTAAAAACATTGAGATTGGTGAAGAAGGTGCAACAGTGCCTCTTCAACCTCAGTAGGCTGAAGAAATTTGGCTTGGCCCCTTAGACCCTCACAAACTTTTACAGATGCACCATTTAGAGCATCCTGTCGGGCTGTATCACCACCTGGTAAGACAATTGCATCGTCTGCAACCGCAGGGCTCTCCAGAGGGTGGTGCAGTCTGCGGTCTTCCCAATGCATCACCGGGAGCACACTGCCTGTCCTCCAGGACATCTACAGCAGCCGGTGTCACAGGAAGGCCAAAAAAAATCGAGATCAACCACCCGTGCCACGGCCTGTTCACCTCGCTACCATCCAGAAGGTGAGGTTAGTACAGTTGCATCAAAGCTGGGACCGAGACAGAAGCTGTTTTTCAATCTCAAGGCCATCAGACTTTTAAATAGTCATGACGAGCTGACCTCTGCCCAGTACCCTGCCCTGAATTTTAGTCACTGTCACTATGCGCTTACCACCCGGTTACTCAACCATGCACCTTAGAGGCTGCTTCCTAAGTACAGTACATAGACATGGAACACTGGTCACTTTAATAATCTCTACATACTGTTTCACCCACTTCATATGTATGTACTGTATTCTAGTGTGTGAATAACCTGTCTAAATAAGGTCCCTCAGTTGACAGTGCATGTAAGAGCAAAAACCATGCCATGTGGTCAAATTAATTGCCCGTGGTGGGGATTTTTTTTTCAGCAGCAGGGCTTGGGAGACTAGTCAGGATTGATGGAAAGAAGAACGGAGCAAAGTACAGAGATCCTTGATGAAAACCCACTCCAGAGTGCTCAGGACCTCAGACTGGGGCGACGGTTCACCATCCAACAGGACAACAACCCTAAGTACACAGCCAAGACAATGCAGGAGTGACTTCGGGACAGGTCTCTGAATGTCCTTCAGTGGCTCAAGGAGAGCCCGGACTTGAACCTGATCAAACATCTCTGGAGAGACCTGAAAATAGCTGTGCAGCGAAGCTCCCCATCCAACCTGACAGAGCTTGAGTGGATCTGCAGAGAAGAATGGGAGAAACTTCGTCATTATGGGCAATTGTGTGTTGATTGATGAGGAAACGTTTAGAATAGGGCTGTAATGTAACAATGTGGAAAGTCAAGGGGTCTGAATACTTTCCGAATGCCGTGTATATATATATATATATATATATATTATACTTTGGTCTCCGCCTTTTCCTACACCCGCAATAAGGTCTAGTAACGTAAGTATGTGTATGCGATTCGATGCATGATAAAATGGGCGTAATCTGAAACAACACCATATGATAATGTGAAGTTGAGAGGACGTATTTGTTTTACTATTTCATTTTCATGATTATAGAAACACCCAAGTGTCCCTTTAAATGCAAATCGCAGTTTTGTTAGGGATTTATTTCGACGTCATTTCCTGAGGGGAATTGTGTGCTTTGCCTCCCACTTCTCTTGGGACTTGTGAAAATTGTCTCGCGTATCGAGTAGGAATTATTGTAACGCTAGTAAGACTACATGTCAACCATGGACACGTATTAGTTTTACTTTGTGAAGGCGGAACAGGCAAGTGGTTTGGTTATTATTTTAGATATCGGCAAGTATTTTGTGAGTATTGCTTATAGTATAGGACTTTCGGATCTACAAGTGGCCATCGGCGACATCAGCAAGTGTGAATGTCGGACTTGTTTCATCTGTCGCTTCAGCATCCTCACAATAGGTAACGGCTTGTTAACCCTGTTGCTGTCGTTCATGATGGGTTCGTCTGTCCCACAGACTCACGATGTTTTGTCCCAAAGCTAGGCTAGTAACGTTATACGGTATTTATTGGGGCAGATCATTCTAGTTAACTAGCTCACTACAGTAACTTCACTAATCATAGGTAACGTTAGTCCAAATTGTCAGTCCATAACATTTATGTAAAATTGTCACCTTTTCAGCCCCATTGGATGTAGTTATGTCATGGCGAATAACCTGCATATTGCTAACAGTAGTTAAGTTAGTGTTTCTTCCCAACTTCATTGCCAAGCCATTTGGAGCAACAACAACTATTTGTGGGGAGTCTACATAACATTGTATAAAAGTAATAGGCCGAGAAGAGAACTTAATTGCTGTGATATGAGTCACACAATTTTATATTTGATGTGTTTGTTCCTCCTTAGACGTATACTGATGCGGCTTCTGTCACAGTATTTAACAGACTGAACCAAAAAATAGCTGTTTTGTACTTTAGTGTGTGTACAGTTGAAGTCGGAAGTTTACATACACCTTAGCCAAATACATTTAAACTCAGTTTTTCGCAATTCCTGACATTTAATACGATTAAAAATTACCTGTTTTAGGTCAGTTAGGATCACCACTTTATTTTAAGAATGTGTAATGTCAGAATAATAGAGTGATTTATTTCAGTTAATTTATTTTATCACATTCCCAGTGGGTCAGAAGTTTACATACACTCAATTTGTATTTGGTAGCATTGCCTTTAAATTGTTTAACTTGGGTCAAACGTTTCAGGTAGCCTTCCACAAGCTTTTCACAATAAGTTGGGTGAATTGTGGCCCATTTCTCCTGACAGAGCTGGTGCAACTGAGTCAGGTTTGTCGGCCTCGTTGCTCACACACGCGTTTTCAGTTCTGCCCACAAATGTTCTATAGGATTGAGGTCAGGGCTTTGTGATGGCCACTCCAATACCTTGACTTTTTGCCACAACTTTGGAAGTATGCTTTGGAAGTGTCACTGTCCATTTGGAAGACCCATTTGCGACCAAGCTTTAACTTCCTGACTGTTGTCTTGAGATGTTGCTTCAATATATACAATTTTTTTTTGCTGTTGTTCTGGGATTGATTTGTACTTTTCGCACCAAAGTACGTTTCTTCGCAAGTAGACAGAACGCGTCCCCTTCCTGAGCGGTATGACGGCTGCGTGGTCCCATGGTGTTTATACTTGCGTACTATTGTTTGTACAGATGAACGTGGAACCTTCAGGCGTTTGGAAATTGCTCCCAAGGATGAACCAGACTTGTGGAGGTCTACAATTCTTTTTCCTGAGGTCTTGGCTGATTTCTTTTGATTTTCTCATGATGTCAAGCAAAAAGGCACTGAGTTTGAAGGTAGGCCTTGAAATACATTCACAGGTACATCTCCAATTGACTCAAATTATGTCAATTAGCCTATCAGAAGCTTCTAAAGCCATGACATCGTTTTCTGGAATTTTCCAAGCTGTTTAAAGGCACAGTCAACTTAGTGTATTTAAACTTCTGACCCACTTGAATTGTGATACAGTGAAATAATCTGTATGTAAACAATTGTTGGAAAAAATACTTGTCATTGCCAAAGTAGATGTCCTAACCGACTTGCCAAAACTACAGTTTGTTAACAAGAAATGTGTGGAGTGGTTGATAAAATGAGTTTTAATGACTCCAACCTAAGTGTATGTAAACTTCTGACTTCAACTGTATACTTGTGATATCGCTTTGCAACGGGAAAAGTTCAAACAAAGCTGCAGTCCACCTTTTAACATCACGATCTGATTGAGGAACTCAACCGATTTGTATCATTTAATGCTTTCTCTCGCATGTGCAGGTAGTGTTCACCAGGCCCAACCATGCTGAGTTTCCTCCGCCGAACGCTGGGCCGGCAGTCCATCCGTAAGCATGCTGACAAGGCCCGGTTGAGAGAGGCCCAGCGGGCCACCACACACATCCCTGCTGCCGGGGACTCCAAGTCTGTCATCACCTGCTGTGTGTCAATGCTGGACGGCACAGACGTCAGTGTGGACCTAGCGGTGAGACTTTACACACAACACAATGGGAAAGATTCTGAATATCTAACCTGTTGTTTGAGTTTCAACTGATGTCAAGGTACACCCCATGAGGAAGTAAACGAGTGAATAATTGGTACAGGGCTTTCAAAAGCTATTTTAAATGGAAGGACAGAGCAGACACATGTTTTTGGTCATGCCAGGTGCCCTGAGGCTGATGCGCTCTGTGTGCCATTGGTGCTGGTTTCAGTCCATTCCCATGCATATGATTCTGCTGTATAGTACTTAGTGACCAGCACTTTCCATTGCTCTGAGATCCTGCTCTTTCCATTGCTCTGAGATCCTGCTCCTTCCATTGCTCTGAGATCCTGCTCCTTCCATTGCTCTGAGATCCTGCTCCTTCCATTGCTCTGAGATCCTGCTCCTTCCATTGCTCTGAGATCCTGCTCCTTCCATTGCTCTGAGATCCTGCTCCTTCCATTGCTCTGAGATCCTGGTCATGTTGTGGACCTGTTCTCAGGGTGAGGTGGAGAATATGGTAGCTACTAGCTCATTGCCCTCGTCTCAGTGTGCTGTTACTGAGAGAGTTCCTCTCCGGTCTTGGCATTAGACCTGCATGCCAGTGTGTGTATATGTATATGACTGTGTGGTGTTGTGAGTGCTGTTGATCACTGGTAATTCATTCCATGACCCCTGTACAGCACACCTGGTCACATGACCTACTAGGTCTGAGCGATATATCAAATTAATATGTATGTTTTTGCGACATTCCATATCCGTATTGCAAGTCTTTTTGTTATTGTAATTTTTATGAGTGTTTGTCTCATGTTGTCTTTTTGGACTTTGGTCTCCTTCGCTCCTGTGCTGTGCACCTTCCCATTTACACTAGAGATCTGACTATAATTACGAGATGCTTATGTCTCCACCCTAACAATGGGAGTTGCTGTCCCAAAGGCGGAAGGCAGGCGACAAGTTTAGGTCAAAAATAAGCCTATAGAAACGCATTGGGCGGCAGGGTAGCCTAGTGGTTAGAGCATTGGACCAGAAGGTTGCAAGTTCAAATCCCCGAGCTGACAAGGTACAAACAAATCTGTCGTTCTGCCCCCAGTTAACCCACTGTTCCTAGGCCGTCATTGAAAAGAAGAATGTGTTATTAACTGACTTCCGCCTAGTTAAATAAAGGTAAAAATAAAAAATGTGGACAGATTTTGCGGAGAGTGAAACCTCTCACTTCACCATTTATTAAAAAAACACAGACTAGACAGCTAGTATAAGTCTTTGGCCAGCAGTGTTTTAGCCAAACTAGCTGTTTTTTATAAATGTGCAATAAACTTAAAACACAATTTTTATATAAGGAATTGGCAACTCGTTCTCATTCTGAGAAATAAGGTAAGCCGCTTGATTTTCAACAATCTGAACAAAGTGGACAGGCTAGCATGCTGTTCAAACAGTTGGAGATGGACAGAAGGGTGTGTTCATAATTAAACTGTTCTGCCTTGTTTTCTAGAATATTGATCCAAGTTGACCTAACTTGAAATCTATAGATTAGATGGCTACCCACTAGCATTGTGCTTGAGACATTGTTTGAGACCTGTGTTCATTTTCTATAATGCCTGCTACAGGAAGTTGGTCATTATTAGTGAATGTGCATTATATGTCTGGGTATGGTTACATTTTTAACAAAAAGGGAATTTTCATAGACTACCTTGAAAACCAGATAAGTGATTATTGCAAAAAAGCAGGTTAAACTATTTTGATAATAAAATAAATGTATAAGTGGGGCTTATTTATCCACATTCTTTACGTTACACCCTTAGTCTAATGTCCATTGCTTATGTTTCTTGGCCCAAGCAAGTCTCTTCTTGTTATGGGTGTCCTTTAGTAGTGGTTTCTTTGTAGCAATTCAACCATGAAGGCCTGATTCACACTGTCTTCTCTGAACAGTTGATGTTGAGATATGCCTGTTACTTGAACTCTAAGCATTTATTTGGGCTGCAATCTGAGGTTCAGTTAACTCTAAGAACGTATCCTCTGCAGCAGAGGTAACTCTGGGCATTCCTTTCCTGTGGCGGTCCTCGTGAGAGCCAGTTTCATCATAGTGCTTGATGGTTTTTGCGACTGCACTTGAAGAAACTATAAAAGTTCTTGAAATGTTCTGGATTGACTGACCTCTTTGCTCATTTGAGCTGTTCTTGCCATAATATGGACTTCATCTTTTACTAAATAGGGCTATATTCTGTGTACCACCCTTACCTTGTCACAACACAACTGATTTGCTCAAACCTATTAAGAAGGAAAAAATTCCACAAATTAACTTTTAACAAGGCACACCTGTTAATTGAAATGTGTTCTAGGTGACTACCTCATGAAGCTGGTTGAGAGAATGCCAAGAGTGTGCAAAGCTGTCATCAAAGGGTGGCTACTTTGAAGAATCTAAAATATATTTTGATTTAACACTTTTTTGGTTACTACATGATTCCATATGTGTTATTTCATAGTTTTGATGTCTTCACTATTATTCTACAATGTAGAAAATAATAGAAAATAAAGAAAAACCCTTGAATGAGTAGGTGTGTGAACTTTTGACTGGTACTTGTGTGTGAGAGAACTGGGTGGTTCGAGCCCTGAATGCTGATTGGCTGACAGCTGTGGTATATCAGACCGTATGTCCTCTTTTATTTCTCTGGGTTACAATTTCTAAGGCATTCCAGCTGTCAATCCAGTTGAATACCTGATCTTTTGATCCCACTCTGGTATTCCACTAATGCTATAGGTCTATTTATAAACCTGGTGGTTCGAGCCCTGAATGCTGATTGGCTGACAGATGTGGTATATTTAAGCAAGAAGGCACAAGGGGGTTGGGTATATGTCCAATATACCACGGCTAAGGGCTGTTCTTATGCAGGACGCAACACAGATTCCCTGGATACAGCCCTTAGCCATGGTAGAGTGTATTGGCCATGTACCACAAACACCCAAGGTACCTTATTGCATTATACACTGGTTACCGACGTAATTAGAACAGCATTCGAATCACCCAGTTTATAACAGACCGTATACCACGGTTATGACCAGATTTAGTATTTTTTTACTCTTCTAATTGTGTTTATAATAGCATTAAGACACCTCAGGGGTTTGTGGTATATGGCCAATATACCACGGCTAACGACTATATCCAGGCACTCCGCATTGTGTCGTGCTTAAGAACAGTGCTTAGCCATGGTACATTGGACATATACCACACCCCCTCGTGCCTTATTGCTTAATTATACAGTGCTTCTCCATTTGTTTATTCTGTTTTGCAATGCCTCTGATTGCATTGCTGGTGGAGACTTATTACAACATGGAATAGTGCACTGTTTGTCTGAAGAGTGTTTGGAGTTCAGGGGTGTATTCATTATGCAAATTATGTTGCAAAACGTTTCGTCTGTTGCAAAGTTTACTACAAATGGAAAAAGTCTTGAAATGAAAACGAGTTTCTATTGGACAAATTCAGGTAGGTCCCTCTCCATTTCGTTCCGTCTGCTCTGTTTGGTTCTTAAATGGTTTTCGTTGCGAGACATAATGAATACACCCCTGGTTTCTCAACTTGGATGGAACCGTCTTTGTTCATTCCCATCAGTACTGTCTCTCATGCTGCTGTGCAGGACAGAATGAGTCTTTTAATTATAGACATGAGAAACAGTGGGTAGTTTTCTAATAGCTTCTTCATTTTCATGGGAAGGTACATAAGGTGTTCCCTGTGGCTGTGTATCTCTACCGGTAAGAGTCCTGATGACATCCGTCTGTGATATTCAACAACCAATAAGTTACTGTAAACAACGAAACACTGTTTTTCCCTCCTCGGACATCATTGCACGCACAATATAAGAGCACAATGTGTACTGGCATTTTTTAACCACACTGCACGGCGTCAGCTCGGCAACAATAATGGTGGTGGTGCGGCCGTGGCGCTGTTTCCACCTACTGCAAATCCCCCCTTTAAGTGTTACACAGCAAAGCAGAACTGCTGTTTTTTTTTAGTTGTGCGTTCTTCTTCCCTTTACACTAACCAATGTTCTGTTTAGGCTGTCGATGGGCTCCCCAGGCAATAACTCACTGAGTGATTCTAATCGTCAAGGCCTGGAGTGGGTGTTCTGAGACAGCTTCGGGTCTAATGGGCTGTCCCTTTGTTTACATGTTCTGTGTGATGTCTGACTAGCATGCTGCTGCTGCAGCCACACTGGGGACTAGCTGGAATAGTGGGATTAAACAGAGTGAATAAACATGTTGACCAATAGGGCTGGTATTTGTAAAACATGAATGATTCAACTTATTTTAGAATGAGTCTTTGCATGTTCACTGTCCAGTCCTTTTCACTGTAAGGAAACCATGGGGGGGGGGACTTGAGCTCACTTGGTCAGTAGAAACTGATGTTGTACCCTAAACAGGCCTAATGCATTCTGATTTAACAACGAGTTAGGTTTTAGTGCTAGTAAACAGTCCAGAATAACTCTTAAAGAAACTGTGTGGCGTAGCATGTGTATTACCAAGATGGTTGAAGGCTTGGGTATGCCCACCCAAAGGGTTTCCTCCCTCTTCAGACAGGCAGCACAGTGGAGAACCTGATGATTCACCTCTCCTCGGACAGCTACTGGACTCCAGTCTGAATGAGGGAGCCTCAAGCTTTAAGACTATGTTAGGAGGAGGGCTGCCATGTTTCTTGTCCCCTCCCTCTGTCCTGCCCCAGTGGCTCTCTGACGTGCATGCATCGAGCAGCCTTAGACATGTAACTGTGTCTCCAGGCAGATAGTTGACCGGGCAGGCTGGAAACCTCTGGTGAACAGTGTGGCAGCGAGGCCCGGGGTTCACTGGAGCGTACAATGGCTCCTTCGTGTCTATTGTCCCTGGCTGCGGGGCTCCTTCGTGTCTATTGTCCCTGGCTGCGGGGCTCCTTCGTGTCTATTGTCCCTGGCTGCGGGGCTCATTCCCTGGCTGCGGGGCTCCTTCGTGTCTATTGTCCCTGGCTGCGGGGCTCCTTCGTGTCTATTGTCCCTGGCTGCGGGGCTCCTTCGTGTCTATTGTCCCTGGCTGCGGGGCTCCTTCGTGTCTATTGTCCCTGGCTGCGGGGCTCCTTTGTGTCTATTGTCCCTGGCTGCGGGGCTCCTTTGTGTCTATTGTCCCTGGCTGCGGGGCTCCTTTGTGTCTATTGTCCCTGGCTGCGGGGCTCCTTTGTGTCTATTGTCCCTGGCTGCGGGGCTCCTTCGTGCCTATTGTCCCTGTTTGCGGGGCTCCTTCGTGAGCTATGCCAACTTCATGGGGCCTGCGTGAGCATCCAGCAGGCTGGGGCTAACACTGTGCAATGGCACCATCCACCCCTCTCCTCTCATCATGACCACACCCTCTGTATAGCATGCTGGACCAGAGATGGACAGGGCAGGCATGTGTCCTCGCTGCTAATGTCAATGTTTGTTCCCCTGTAGGGTGTTGTGTGTGTGTGTGTGTGTGTGGCTGTGTGCTTTATCTATGTCTACAGCAGTGTCACAACCGGTAATGTGCTTGTTAGGTTTCAGCGATAGTGTTGCAGGCTTTGCTGCATGTGGTAACTGTTTATGATTAATCTCTGTCTTTAGTGTGGTGAGTTACCCTTGTTTGAGCACTTGGGAGTGTCTCCTCTGAGTAATACGTTGCTTGTGTTCACGAAAGAAACAGTCTAAAGGATGACGTGAACTCTCCCATCCACTACAAGGGATGATTTCTCCCCTTCTATAAGCTTTGTTCATTGAGGCGTGGCCGAGCCAACCCGGTGGCGTGGCCGAGCCAACCCGGTGGCGTGGCCGAGCCAACCCGCGGCCCGGTGGCGTGGCCGAGCCAACCCGCGGCCCGGTGGCGTGGCCGAGCCAACCCGCGGCCCGGTGGCGTGGCCGAGCCAACCTGCGGCTTTTGTTTTTGCTGTGTCTCTCCACTCAGTGAGGCAGGACAGGGGGAGTCCGTGGGAGCGTTTTGTTTTAATAGGCTGACTGTAGATCAGTCATTAGCTGAGAGATGTCTCTCTACAGGACAGGGCTCCCGGCTGGACGCTGTGTCGTCAGGATGTTGAGTAGAGAGGCTGACTGTAGATCAGTCATTAGCTGAGAGATGTCTCTCTACAGGACAGGGCTCCCGGCTGGACGCTGTGTCGTCAGGATGTTGAGTAGAGAGGCTGACTGGGCCCACGTGAGCCAGCCACTGACTCGCTGTGCAGGTGCCTTCGAACAGATTGCCATGGCAACCTCCGTTTGGTTGTCCTTCCTTCCAGCTGTTTTAAAGTTGGCTCTGCTGTGTAGTGAACTAGCTAGTACCGCTGCAGGCTACAAACAGGACTAGCACTGGCTAGCTCTCCGTCTGTTTCTGAGCATGGCAATGTGCCTGGTTTTTAAAGTGGGTGAAGCCAGAAAAATAATGATGTGTTCTACTTAGTGCTTGTCTCTCTTTCTGGTGTTTTCTAGTCAGAGGCAATGAAATCAACACCAGGTCTGGGGAATGAAATATCAGGGAAGAGTACCAAACACATAAAACAGATCCATATGTTCTCTTTTCCACCAGTGGTGTCTCAGTCAAACTTCACTACAATCGCTCATTCTATTTGTATTGTTGACCATAATGAATACCATTTAGCAACAGTTATCAAGATCCTAAAGAGAACCCAGTGAAATGTCTTGTCTGTTGAATGATTGATTAGGTTGCTGACATTGCTTCCAGACTAATGACTGTGTGTTGTGACCTCTGACCTCTCTCTGTCCTGTCAGAAAAAAGCCAAGGGTGAGGAGCTGTTTGACCAGGTCATGTACCATCTGGACATCGTAGAGAAGGACTACTTCGGACTACGCTTCATGGACTCTGCACAAGTACCGGTAAGAACAGACAACCAATTACAACCCACCCTGGTTCTGACTAGACACTTGGAAGGGGTTTGTTTTGGTTAGAATTATCCACTCTCAACTCCTCTCTGGAATAGTGATTTTGAATAACATCGTTCAGTTTACGTACTTTTGGTTTTCTAATGTAGGGTTTTTCTTATGGGAAGTTCAAGTCTAGTTCTTTTCAGAAAGTTATTTTGAAGTGCCTCTGTCAGAGGGCATGAGAGGAGGGAGAGGAGAGGAGGACTGGAGAGAGAGGGGTGTGAAAGAGGACTGAAGGTCTCTGCCACAGCGCGATGAGGAAACCGCTCTCTCTCCTAAACCTCTTACGTTGTTCATGCCTCACAGACGTCTTCTTCATCTTTCGCAGCATTGGCTTGACATTACAAAAAGCCTTACAAAACAAGTCAGAAGTAAGTATCTCTTCTTTACCTAACAGTCACCGGAGATGCACAACCTATACTACTGTCTCCTTCTGTACTAATGGAGACCTAGAGCTGTAGAGACGTAGACTGGATGAACTGATGACAGATGGATGAACTGGTGCTGTCATGTAACAGCCAGAAATGGATTGATTTCATTACTGGCATTCCAACGTTCACACCTCGGGTTCTTTTCCTTTCTCTCTTCCCCTATTTCTCTGTGCAGTCGGACCTCCATACTGCCTTCACATGAGAGTTAAGTTCTACTCCTCAGAACCCAACAACCTGCACGAGGAGTTGACCAGGTCAGCTTGTCGTCGTCTTATTAGTATCAACCAGTTGTTTTTAGAACATTCATGTTGATGAACATTGGATTGATTGGTCAGATATCTGGACTTTTGACCTTTTTTGTTCCTTCAGATATCTATTTGTATTACAACTAAAGCAAGACCTCCTCAGTGGCAAGTAAGTAACCTTCCTCACTCAACAGTTGTCCTCTTCCTATAGTAGATTAGATGTACAGTAAATTCGATCAGTGTATAGTTCATGTGGTCATGTGCTTCATTATATTTAACATATTTGATGTCTGTAGGCTAAAGTACATCATTTAATTTTGGCTACATCTGTTCTGTTGCATCATGGTACAGATGCTACGAGGTTTAGCTACAGTAGTGGATTACACAATTGATGTTGGGGAATGGAATTATTTACATCCGTAAGTAGTGTGAATATTAGTATCTGTTTTCGATACAGGGGATTAGTGTTCATGTTATGTCTGTGTGGTGATCCTATAACACAGGGTTGTGAGTGTGTGTGTGAGAGAGCGTGAGCTCTGGAGAGATACACAGGCTGTTAGATCCAGTGTACTGTTTTACCTCCGTAGTTCCCTGGTCTAACAGCTGTGACTGATCTCTTCAGACAGTCTCCTTGCCTAGAGCGGACTGTACCTCCATGTTGAAAACGACAGCATCCAGACAATAATATATTGTCCACTCCTCCTCGTATCACAGGTTAGAATGCCCTTTGGACACAGCAGTGGAACTGGCAGCCTTCTCGTTACAAGGTAAGAACTAGGATGGTCTAATGTCTTGCTGTGGTTGTCACTCTTCTTGAATGAGATCCACGGAGTTGCACTTTTCTGAGGGGGTGGAATCTAATCTGTCAGAAGGGAGAGCCCACAGCTCCCCAGTAGTATTCAGAGCCTGTTAACATGGTGGAGTATTCATGGAAAATGGAACGTAGCCCTGTACCCACATCCCAAAACTGTCTTTCCAGAGGGTTGGAGAAATGCTGAGGCTGCAGTCCTTGCTGAGTGTTTCAACTGTAAATGAGCACTCCAGGGTTGTTCTGAAAGGAAGCGATCGCCCCTGCCTCTCTCTCTCTCCCTCCCACTCTTCCAGCTCCTCTGTGGGGTAAATGCCAGCTCGTTAGTGCCCAGCTCTCTACAAATGCCTCCTAATCCAGCCCTCTCCTTCGTTCTCTCACTCACACACTCCCTCTCTCTCGATCTCGCTCCCTCCCCTTTTCATAGAAATCCTCCACACACCCCCTTTTCACACACCCCCTTTTCACATACACCAAAACCACTATTTTTCTCAATTATTGTTAGCCAGAACTCAGAATGGCCCTTCCTAAACAAAACAGTCACACTTAAACGGTCACACTGTTTTTAGGGTCAGCTCTTTACTCTTTAGACTGTATTCTGTTCTGCTAGCCAAATGGCCAGTGAGTCAAACGATGTCTCAGGTTGGAATGCAACACCTGAATGTGAGATAACAGAGTCTCTCCTCACTTCCACCACCCAGATAACATAGTGACGCCCTATTTATCCCCCAGCCTGCAGAGTCACACTACAGCCCTATTTATCCCCCAGCCTGCAGAGTCACACTACAGCCCTGTTTATCCCCCAGCCTGCAGAGTCACACTACAGCTCTATTTATCCCCCAGCCTGCAGAGTCACACTACAGCTCTATTTATCCCCCAACCTGCAGAGTCACACTACAGCTCTATTTATCCCCCAACCTGCAGAGTCACACTGCAGCCCTGTTTATCCCCCAACCTGCAGAGTCACACTACAGCCCTTTATTTCACACTACAGCTCCCAACCTGCAGAGTCACACTACAGCCCTGTTTATCTATTTATCCCCCAACCTGCAGAGTCACACTGCAGCCCTCACACTGCAGCCCTGTTTATCCCCCAGCCTGCAGAGTCACACTACAGCCCTGTTTATCAGCAGAGTCCTCTGCAGCCCTGTTTATCCCCCAGCCTGCAGAGTCACACTGCAGCCCTGTTTATCCCCCAACCTGCAGAGTCACACTGCAGCCCTGTTTATCCCCCAGCCTGCAGAGTCACACTACAGCCCTGTTTATCCCCCAACCTGCAGAGTCACACTGCAGCCCTGTTTAGTGCAGAGTCACACTGCAGCCCAGAGTCACACTACAGTCTATTTATCCCCCAACCTGCAGAGTCACACTGCAGCCCTGGCCTGCATCACACTACATGCTGCAGAGTCACACTGCAGCCCTGTTTATCCCCCAGCCTGCAGAGTCACACTGCAGCCCTGTTTATCCCCCAACCTGCAGAGTCAGACGGTATCTACATGCTGCTATTTAGGGAAGGAAGAGAGTGAGGCATCATTGGAGGTCTCTTGCTCGGCTTGAATGTGATTTGGATGTATTTGAATGTTAGTGTCCTAGTGGGTTTTAGGAATTTAAGGGGGGGGCAACCTTTTTTAAAAGGAGTATTCAAAATGTACAAATTGAATGAATAGCTAGCAGGTTATCTATAGGTCCTTAGTCAGTGACCAAAATGATGGGGACAGAAGAATACATGCCCGCAGGTTCTCATTAGCTTCACTTTTATTGCAAAACAAGCCCAGACCCCAGATAGCAAATTGCCTTAACAAGGATATATAATGGCGCCGGACGGGATGCCTGCCGTTCCTAACCAACTGTGCTATTTTGTTAGTTTTTTCCGCATTGTTTGTAACCTGTAATTATGTACATAAAGTTGCTGATATCCGTCTCTTATGAGCTTCTGGATATCAGAACAGCGATTACTCACCTCGAACTGGACAAAGATTTTTTTCGTTATTGAGTCTGACTCTAAGGATATACTGCTTTCCGTAGAATGTGTCCAAATCCCCATCATTCGTGTGAAGAAAGTTAGCATGGGAGCGTTAGCATGGGAGAGGGTCGGAATGTTAGGATTTGTAGGCGAGTGAGTAAACCTCAGTCCCCGGCTTAATCAATATGTGCATTGAGGACGTCGTCCACACAATGACCGTACGTACATATCCCAACCAGAAGCAATGGATTACAGGCAACATCCGCATTGAGCTAAAAGCTAGAGCTGCCGCTTTCAACGAGCGGGACACTAATACGGACACTTATAAGAAATCCCACTATGCCCTCAGACGAACCATCAAATAGGCAAAGGGTCAATACAGGACTAAGAGCCGGTGTAGTTGGATTCAATCTGACATTCATCGGATGTGGCAGGGCTTGCAAAATGTTATGGACTACAAAGTGAAACCCAGCTGCGAGCTTCTGCGAGCCTTCCAGACGAGCTAAATGTATTTTTATGCTCGTTTTGAGGCAAATGACACTGAAGCATGCATGAGAGCACCATCTTTTCCGGATGGCTGTGTGATCACGCTCACCGTAGCTGATGTAAGCAAGATCCTTTAAACAGGTCAACATTCACAAGGTCGTGGGGCCAGACGGATTACCATGGCGTGTATTCAGAGCATGCACAAACCAACTGGCAAGTGTCTTCACTGACATTTTCAACCTCTCCAGAGTCTGTAATACCCACATGTTTCAAGCAGACCCCCATAGTCCCTGTGCCCAAGAATGTGAAGGTAACCTCAGCGTTCAACACCATAGTGCCCACAAAGCTCATCACTAAGCTAAGGACCCTGGGACTAAACACCTCCCTCTGCAACTGGATCCTGGACGTCCTGACGGACCGGCCCCAGGTGGTGAGGGTAGGTAACAACACATCTGCCATGTTGATCCTCAACACCGGTTTCCCTCAGGGGTGCGTGCTTAATCCCCTCCTGTACTCCCTATTCACCCACGACTGCGTGGTCAAGCACGACACCAACACCATCATTAAGATGACAAAACAGTGGTAGGCCTGATCAATGATGAGACCTATAGGGAAGAGGACTATTTCTTGAACTGCACTGTTGATTAAGGGCTTGTAAGTAAGCTTTTCATGATAAGGTCTATATACCTGTTATATTTGGCGCATGAGACAAATAAAATTTTATTTGATTCAGAGAACTCATGTCAATGGTTGTGTTCCAGCTGAGCTGGGAGACTGACCCTGCGGAGCATGCTCTGGACATGGGGTTGGGGTTGGTTAGGGTGTCTGAGTTGTGGTTAGGTTTAAAGTACTCCGTATGTAACCTGTTGTGTTCCAGCTGAGCTGGGAGACTGTGACCCTGCGGAGCATGCTCTGGACATGGTGTCTGAGTTCCGCTTCATGCCAGAGCAGACGGAGGCCATGGAGCTGGCCATCTTCAACACCTGGAAGGAGTGCAGGTAAAACAATGATATCACATGTCTGAGTAACACTTCATGGGATCACCATCGATAGATCATTTACAAGGTAATGTTTTAATGAAAGCTAGTGTAAAGTGTTACCATGTCTAGAGGTTGTATTGCCCATCTTATACAGCCTTTATGTGGTTACGGCCAGGGGTTACAGTCAGGGGTTACGGTCAGGGGTTACGGCCAGGGGTTACGGCCAGGCGTTACGGCCAGGGGTTACGGCCAGGCGTTACGGCCAGGCGTTTATGGCCAGGCGTTACGGCCAGGTGTTACGGCCAGGGGTTACGGCCAGGCGTTACGGCCAGGCGTTACGGCCAGGCGTTACGGCCAGGCGTTACGGCCAGGGGCTACGGCCAGGGGCTACGGCCAGGGGCTACGGCCAGGGGCTACGGCCAGGCGTTACGGCCAGGCGTTACGGCCAGGCGTTTGGGTGCCAGTAGTTGGTTACTCACCTACCTAGTTAAACCCTCCTTGGGGAGCAGACAGCAGGTCATCCATGGACTATAGGACACCTGTATTATCTGATCACCCTTGATGTACTGAAGCTGGGGGTGTTCCCAGGCCGGGTTAAGTACACTTATTTTTAGAACTTGATTTAAAGCATGTGTCGGTGTGGACCGGGGTTGACCAGAGGTTACGTGAGGATCAATATTATCATAGTCTGTTTTTTAACCCTGGGCACATGCATGGGCTCCCTGTGTTGTATGACTTCCTCATGGGTGAGATGTTAATGTCACCTTTAAGGTTTAGAATCATCCGTCGGGGTTCATCTCAAGAGTCAGCATTCTTTGTATGTGACCTTGTCTCTCTCTTTCACACACACAAAAGCATGTGCGCGCACACACACATACATACATACAGATACACACACACACACACACACACACACACACACACACACACACACACACACACATACACATGCATACATAGACACACATCATACACATACACACATCATACACACCCCATCTCCTGTTCAACCCAGTATTCTGTATTTTCTCCCTCTGCTCCATCCCAGAGGCCAGATGCCGTCGCAGGCAGAGATTAACTACCTGAACAAGGCCAAGTGGCTGGAGATGTATGGGGTGGACATGCACATGGTCAAGGTGAGGAGAACAGAACGTGCTGTACTGGTCCTGTGTCTCTCACCTGGTAGAGCATGGCACTTTCAACGCCAGGGTTGTGGGTTTGATTCCCACGTGGGACCAGTATGAAGACGTTTGATCTCACTACTGTTCGTCGTTCTGGATAAGAGCGTCTGCTAAATGATGTGACTGTAAAAAGGGAAACGCAGTGCGCTAGTTTTTTTATTTGATTTATTTCACCTTTATTTAACCAGGTAGGCAAGTTGAGAACAAGTTCTCATTTACGATTGCGACATAGTGACGATTTAACGACGATGACAAACATAAACAGGAATACTGCGCTGAATGGTTGTGTCCGCTTTTCCCCTCCAGGCTCGAGATGGTAATGAATACCAGTTAGGACTGACTCCCACTGGAGTGCTGGTGTTTGAGGGAGAGACCAAGATAGGCCTGTTCTTCTGGTAAGAACACATTTAAGCTCCTAACTCTGCTGGTGCGTTCACTTTCCAATGGACAAAGCCCTGTGTCAATAGATAGTAAGGCACATCCTTGTTTTTTAACAGAACAACTGGAAAACGTCTTACACCTGTTGTATCTGAAACACTAGTGTGTGTGTCTGTCCCACAGGCCCAAGATCACCCGTCTAGACTTTAAGAAGAGCAAGCTGACCCTGGTGGTGGTGGAGGAGGATGGAGAAGAGGCTCAGGAGACAGAAGAGGTAATAAACCAACCCTACTCCACACTGGGGTAGACATGGTCCCTACTATGAGACACACACACACACTGGGGTAGCCATGGTCCCTACTATCTATCTCACACACACACACACACACACACACACACACACACACACACACACACACACACACTGGGGTAGCCATGGTCCCTACTATCTATCACACACACACACACACACACACACACACACACTGGGGTAGCCATGGTCCCTACTATCTATCTATCTCTCTCACACACACACACACACACACACTGGGGTAGCCATGGTCCCTACTATCTATCTCTCACACACACACACACACACACTGGGGTAGCCATGGTCCCTACTATCTATCTCACACACACACACACACACACACACACACACTGGGGTAGCCATGGTCCCTACTATCTATCTCACACACACACACACACACACACTGGGGTAGCCATGGTCCCTACTATCTATCTCTCACACACACACACACACACACTGGGGTAGCCATGGTCCCTACTATCTATCTCACACACACACACTGGGGTAGCCATGGTCCCTACTCGTCAGTGAGTGAGCTGAAGAAAATCAGAAATCAGCTCAATGTAATTGAAGAATCCATTGAATCTAACCACTTCAGGAAAAATTGGAAAACGCTAAACAAGAACAAACAGTGAAAACATATACATGATGAAATACAAATCTTAGAATCAACTATTAAAGACAACCAGAACCCACAGGATTCTCCAATTACCTTGAATGAACTACAGGACAAAATACAAACCCTCCAACCCAAAAATGACAAATTCCAATTGGCTATACTTACTCTTTAACATCATCCTTAGCTCTGGCATCTTCCCCAATATTTGGAACCAAGGACTGATCACCCAAATCCACAAAAGTGGAGACAAATTTGACCCCAATAACTACCGTGGGATATGCATCAATATACAACCTTGGGGAAATCCTCTGCATTATCATTAACAGCAGACTCGTACATTTCCTCAGGGAAAACAATGTACTGAGCAAATGTCAATTGGATTTTTACCAAATTACCCTGCACTCCCTAATGGACAAACAAACCAACTAAAGGTGAAGTCTTCTCATGCTTTGTTGATTTAAAAAAAAACTTTGACTCAATTTGGCATGAGGGTCTGCTATACAAAATTGATGGAAAGTGTTTGGGGAAAAAAAACATACAACATGATTAAAACCATGTACACAAACAAGTGTGGGGTTAAAATTGGCAAAAAAACACATTTCTTTCTACAGGCTGTGGGATGATGCAGCTTAAGCCCCACCCTCTTCAACGAATTGGTGAGGGCACTAGAAAAGTCTGCAGCACCTGGCCTCACCCTACTAGAATCTGAAGTCAAATGTCTACTGTTTGCTGATGATCTGGTGCTTCTGTCACCAACCAAAGAGGGCCTACAGCAGCACCTAGAACTTCTGCACAGATTCTGTCAGACCTGGGCCCTGACAGTAAATCTCAGTAAGACAAAAATAATGATGTTCCAAAAAAGGTCCAGTCGCCAGGACCACAAATACAAATTCCATCTAGACACTGTTGCCCTAGAGCACACAAACTATACATACCTCGGCCTAAACAGCAGCACCTCAGCTCATTCACAGCTTTGTGGAAGTTACCTGAGACAAGACAAGAAGGGCATTCTATGCCATCAAAAGGAACATAAAATTCGACATTCCAATTAGGAACTTCAAAAAATACTTGAATCAGTTATAGAACCCATCGCCCTTCATGGTTGTGAGGTCTGGGGGAAAAAACAAATTGAGACTCCATGCAGAATTCTGCAAAAATATCTCCCGTGTACAACGTAAAACACCAAATAATGCATGCAGAGCAGAATTAGGCCGATAATCATCAAAATCCAGAAAAGAGACGTTAAATTCTACAACCACCTAAAAGGATACGCACATTGCCCAAAAAATGAGGTGGAAACTGAGCTGCACTTCCTAACCTCCTGCCAAATGTATGACCATATTAGAAAGACATATTTCCCTAATATTGCACAGACCCACAAAGAATTCGAAAACAAACCCAATTTTGATAAAACTCATCTACTGGGTGAAATTCCACAGTGTGCCATCACAGCAGCAAGATTTGTGACCTGTTGCCACAAGAAAAGGGAAACCAGGGAGGGAGAAGGGGAGACTGGGCAGGGAGGGAGAAGGGGAGACTGGGCAGGGAGGGAGAAGGGGAGACTGGGCAGGGAGGGAGAAGGGGAGACTGGGCAGGGAGGGAGAAGGGGAGACTGGGCAGGGAGGGAGAAGGGGAGACTGGGCAGGGAGGGAGAAGGGAGACTGGGCAGGGAGGGAGACTGGGCAGGGGGGAGACTGGGCAGGGGGGGAGACTGGGCAGGGGGGGAGACTGGGCAGGGAGGGAGACTGGGCAGGGAGGGAGAATGGGCAGGGAGGGAGAATGGGAGACTGGGAAGGGAGGGAGAATGGGAGACTGGGAAGGGAGGGAGAATGGGAGACTGGGCAGGGAGGGAGAATGGGAGACTGGGCAGGGAGGGAGACTGGGCAGGGAGGGAGACTGGGCAGGGAGGGAGACTGGGCAGGGAGGGGCAGGGAGGGAGACTGTGCAGGGAGGGAGAATGGGAGACTGGGCAGGGAGGGAGACTGGGCAGGGAGGGAGACTGGGCAGGGAGGGAGACTGGGCAGGGAGGGAGACTGGGCAGGGAGGGAGACTGGGCAGGGAGGGAGAATGGGCAGGGAGGGAGACTGGGCAGGGAGGGAGAGGGAGGGAGACTGGGCAGGGAGGGAGACTGGGCAAGGAGGGAGACTGGGCAGGGAGGGAGACTGGGCAGGGAGGGAGACTGGGCAGGGAGGGAGACTGGGCAGGGAGGGAGAATGGGAGACTGGGCACTGGGCAGGGAGGGAGAGAATGGGAGACTGGGCAGGGAGGGAGAATGGGAGACTGGGCAGGCAGGGAGGGAGAATGGGAGACTGGGCAGGGAGGGAGAACTTCCTAACCTCCTGCCAAATGTATGACCATATTAGAAAGACTGGGGTGAAATTCCACAGTGTGCCATCACAGCAGCAAGATTTGTGACCTGTTGCCACAAGAAAAGGGAAACCAGGGAGGGAGAAGGGGAGACTGGGCAGGGAGGGAGAATGGGAGACTGGGCAGGGAGGGAGAATGGGCAGGGAGGGAGACTGGGCAGGGAGGGAGAATGGGAGACTGGGCAGGGAGGGAGGGGCAGGGAGGGAGAATGGGCAGGGAGGGAGAATGGGAGACTGGGAAGGGAGGGAGAATGGGAGACTGGGCAGGGAGGGAGAGACTGGGCAGGGAGGGAGACTGGGCAGGGAGGGAGACTGGGCAGGGAGGGAGACTGGGCAGGGAGGGAGACTGGCAGGGAGGGAGACTGGGCAGGGAGGGAGGGAGACTGGGAGACTGGGCAGGGAGGGAGACTGGGCAGGGGCAGGGAGAATGGGAGACTGGGCAGGGAGGGAGACTGGGCAGGGAGGGAGACTGGGCAGGGAGGGAGACTGGGCAGGGAGGGAGACTGGGCAGGGAGGGAGAATGGGCAGGGGCAGGGAGAGAAATTCTACAACCACCTGGGCAGGGAGGGGAGACTGGGCAGGGAGGGAGACTGGGCAGGGAGGGAGACTGGGCAGGGAGGGAGACTGGGCAATTTTGGGAGACTGGGCAGGGAGGGAGACTGGGCAGGGAGGGAGACTGGGCAGGGAGGGAGACTGGGCAGGGAGGGAGAATGGGAGACTGGGCAGGGAGGGAGACTGGGCAGGGAGGGAGACTGGGCAGGGAGGGAGATGGGCAGGGAGGGAGAATGGGAGACTGGGCAGGGAGGGAGAATGGGAGACTGGGCAGGGAGGGAGGGAGACAGGGAGGGAGACTGGGCAGGGAGACTGGGCAGGGAGGGAGAATGGGAGACTGGGCAGGGAGGGAGAAGAAGGGGAGACTGGGAGACTGGGCAGGGAGGGAGACTGGGCAGGGAGGGAGGGTGGGACTGGGCAGGGAGGGAGACTGGGCAGGGAGGGAGAGGGAGACTGGGCAGGGAGGGAGAATGGGAGACTGGGCAGGGAGGGAGATGGGCAGGGATGGGCAGGGAGGGAGAATGAGACTGGGCAGGGAGGGAGACTGGGCAGGGAGGGAGACTGGGCAGGGAGGACTGGGCAGGGAGGGAGACTGGGCAGGGAGGGAAGGGAGACTGGGCAGGGAGGGAGGGAGACTGGGCAGGGAGGGAGAATGGGCAGGGAGGGAGACTGGGCAGGGAGAGACTGGGCAGGGAGGGAGACTGGGCAGGGAGGGAGACTGGGCAGGGAGGGAGAAGGGAGGGAGACTGGGCAGGGAGGGAGACTGGGCAGGGACTGGGCAGGGAGGGAGACTGGGCAGGGAGGGAGACTGGGCAGGGAGGGAGAATGGGAGACTGGGCAGGGAGGGAGACTGGGCAGGGAGGGAGACTGGGCAGGGAGGGAGAATGGGAGACTGGGCAGGGAGGGAGACTGCAGGGAGGGAGACTGGGCAGGGAGGGAGACTGGGCAGGGAGGGAGACTGGGCAGGGAGGGAGAATGGGAGACTGGGCAGGGAGGGAGAATGGGCACTGGGCAGGGAGGGAGACTGGGCAGGGTGGGCAGGGAGGGAGACTGGGCAGGGAGGGAGAATGGGCAGGGAGGAGGGAGACTGGGCAGGGAGGGAGAGACTGGGCAGGGAGGGAGAATGGGAGACTGGGCAGGCAGGGAGGGAGAATGGGAGACTGGGCAGGGAGGGAGAATGGGCAGGGAGGGAGAATGGGCAGGGAGGGATAATCATCAAAATCCAGAAAAGAGACGTTAAATTCTACAACCACCTAAAAGGATACGCACATTGCCCAAAAAATGAGGTGGAAACTGAGCTGCACTTCCTAACCTCCTGAAATGTACAATACCCCCTAATATTGCACAGACCCACAAAGAATGACTCATCTACTGGGTGAAATTCCACAGTGTGCCATCACAGCAGCAAGATTTGTGACCTGTTGCCACAAGAAAAGGGAAACCAGGGAGGGAGAAGGGGAGACTGGGCAGGGAGGGAGAAGGGGAGACTGGGCAGGGAGGGAGAAGGGGAGACTGGGCAGGGAGGGAGAAGGGGAGACTGGGCAGGGAGGGAGACTGGGCAGGGAGGGAGACTGGGCAGGGAGGGAGACTGGGCAGGGGGGGAGACTGGGCAGGGACTGGGCAGGGGGGAGACTGGGCAGGGAGGGAGACTGGGCAGGGAGGGAGACTGGGAGACTGGGCAGGGAGGGAGAATGGGAGACTGGGCAGGGAGGGAGAATGGGCAGGGAGGGAGAATGGGCAGGGAGGGAGAATGGGCAGGGAGGGAGAATGGGAGACTGGGAAGGGAGGGAGAATGGGAGACTGGGCAGGGAGGGAGAATGGGAGACTGGGCAGGGAGGGAGACTGGGCAGGGAGGGAGACTGGGCAGGGAGGGAGACTGGGCAGGGAGGGAGACTGGGCAGGGAGGGAGACTGTGCAGGGAGGGAGAATGGGAGACTGGGCAGGGAGGGAGACTGGGCAGGGAGGGAGACTGGGCAGGGAGGGAGACTGGGCAGGGAGGGAGACTGGGCAGGGAGGGAGACTGGGCAGGGAGGGAGAATGGGAGACTGGGCAGGGAGGGAGAATGGGCAGGGAGGGAGACTGGGCAGGGAGGGAGACTGGGCAGGGAGGGAGACTGGGCAGGGAGGGAGACTGGGCAAGGAGGGAGACTGGGAGACTGGGCAGGGAGGGAGACTGGGCAGGGAGGGAGACTGGGCAGGGAGGGAGACTGGGCAGGGAGGGAGAATGGGAGACTGGGCAGGGAGGGAGACTGGGCAGGGAGGGAGAATGGGGGGCAGGGAGGGAGAATGGGGGGAGACTGGGCAGGGAGGGAGACTGGGCAGGGAGGGAGAATGGGAGACTGGGCAGGGAGGGAGAATGGGAGACTGGGCAGGGAGGGAGACTGGGCAGGGTGGGCAGGGTGGGAGACTGGGCAGGGTGGGAGACTGGGCAGGGAGGGAGGGAGACTGGGGGAAGGGAGGGAGGGAGACTGGGAGACGGGGCAGGTAGGGAGGGAGACTGGGAGATGGGGCAGGTAGGGAGGGAGACTGGTTGACCAGACATATAGTTGTGTAATGGGACAGAGTAGACCAGGGATTGGCAACAGGAATTATGTTAAGAATGAGTTTAATTTAGGACGTCTGTTCCTAAGCTTTCCCACAAAATAAATCATATACCATAGACTTGATTGTAATCGAGGTATATAATGATTTCATTTTCATATACATTCTCTTTTTGGGATTAGTTGTGGTCAATTTGCAGTGTACAAATGATTCTCATTCTTTTCCGGCCCCCCACCATTCGCTCGGACAAAAATTGGCCTGCAGCTGAACCTAGTTGCCTAGTTACCCCCTGGAGTAGACTAATTAAAGTCATGATTTATGAAGCTACTCTGGACTGTTGCTCAGCCAGTCGGGTGGTCAGGTGACCACTTGGAATGTGTGAACTATGTTGCACCATCGGAATGTGTCCAGGGTCTTGACTTTGGGACATTTTACTAATCGTGTGAGTGTGTTTTTTTTGTGTGTGTACATGGTGGGTTCTGTGTGTATATGGGGGGTCTGCGTGTGGGGGGGTCTGCGTGTGCACACTCAAAGGTATTCTGGTTGTCCTCTCCTGGTGACTTTGTTGAAATCTTAATCCTGCCTAGGGTTGAAATCCCGGTTGGTTGTTCCCGGAATAGGGGAGAATAAGCAGGAAATCTGGAATCCTCAAACCAGCATTTCTGAAAAACCCAGGGAATTTATTGAAAGTTCCCTAAATTATTCTACCTTAATCCTACATGTGAATGTGTGGTGTTCTCTTTGTATCTCTGTACTCTGCTCTTGTGTCCGAATTAATTTAAGCACTGTTAGCTGAGCGCTGGACAAGACTGATTGTAGTGTACTGAGCAGGCTGACTAGCAGCAGGACAGAGCACTGCTGAGAATGTCGCTACGCTGGCATAACCGAATAGGACATGAGAAGGGATTTAATTTGCCTCATCGAGGTCTGATGGAAAATTGCAATAATGAGCAAGTTAATGAAATGAAGCAGCCTCTTCTCGCTCTCGGGCGCGCGCTCCCTCTCTTGCGTGCTCTGTCTGTGCTTCGCTATAATTTGAGCTAGGAAACTGGGATATAAGATTGTTGTACACTACCGGTCCAAAGTTTTAGAACACCTGCTTATTCAAAGGTTTTTCTTTATTTTTACTGTTTACTACATTGTAGAATAATAGTGAAGACATCAAAACTATGAAATAACACATATGGAATCATGTAGTAACCAAAAAAGTGTTAAACAGATCCAAATATTTTTGAGATGATTTAAATAGCCACTATTTGCCTTGATGACAGCTTTGCACACTCTTGGCATTCTCTCAACCACATTCACCTGGAATGCTTTTCCAACAGTCTTGAAGTAGTTCCCACATATGCTGAGCACTTGTTGGCTGCTTTTCCTTCACTTTGCGGTCCAACTCATCCCAAACCATCTAGTAAAAAGAAAAACCCTTGAATGTATATTTTAATCTGAATTTTAAGAGAAATATAAACTAACCACCTTCCTAATATTGAGTTACACCCTCCCTTTTGCCCTCAGAACAGCCTCAATTTATTGGGGAATGGACTCTACAAGGTGTCGAAGCTGACTCCAATGCTTCCCACAGTTGTGTCAAGTTGACTAGATGTCCTTTGAGTGGTGGACCATTCTTGAAACATTCAGGGAAACTGTTGAGCATGAAAAACCCAGCAGCGTTGCAGTTCTTGACACAAATTGGTGCGCCCGGCACCTTCTACCATACCCCGTTCAAAAGCACTTAAATCCTTTGTCTTGCCCATTCTCCCTCTGAATGGCACACATACACAATCCATGTCACAAGGCTTAAAAATCCTTCTTTAACCTGTCTCCTCCCCTTCATCTACACTGATTGATTTGAAGTAGATTTAACAAGTGACATCAATAAGGGATCATAGCTTTCACCTGGATTTTCCTGGTCAGTCTATGTCATGGAAAGAGCAGGTGTTCCTAATGTTTCGTACACTCAGTATATTACATTGTACTAAGTCTTAACTGGTTTAATTAGCATGTCTCTGGAGCCGTAATAACCAATTAGATCATGGTCTAGTTTCTAGGGGCCAGGACCCAAAGCCCCAAAAACGACCTAACCACTTTTTAGTCATTGTACTGTTTCATGTATGTGTTCCCTAATAATACAGGGGATGTTGTCTCTCTCTGTCTCTCTCTGTCTCTCGCTCTCTCTCCGTCTCAGGGCAAAGAGCAGCAGCACACGTTTGTGTTCCGTATGGACCACCCCAAGGCTTGTAAGCACCTGTGGAAGTGTGCTGTGGAACACCATGCTTTCTTCCGGCTCCGCGGCCCCGTCCAGAAGGGCTCAGCGCGCTCCGGGTTCATCCGCATGGGGTCACGCTTCCGCTACAGGTAGCTATTGAGCAGCATGTGTACACTACGCTCTGAAGTATACTACCATCTGCATATTACTCCTCACCAACCATGTCAGTCTGATATGGTTGATGACAGTACTGCTACACTTAACACTACATTATTCACTCCACTCTGCACAAGTCTCTACACAATGCCCCCAATACAATTCAATCCCCAGTTCATTATTGTAATGCTTTTTAAAACTCAAAAAATGTGCACATTAGACAAATCCACAGATTATAATTTTAATAGGATTTAACTGACCATGTGCTCACATTAAGCTAACTGCCTAATTAAACTCGTTAGAACTTTCAACTTGTCCCGTTGTGTAAAATAGCTTGTCTTGCTGCAGTGTAAACAACAGCCTGCTGAAACAGCAGCTTCAGGCTCTCTTTAGGGCCTTGTTGTTATAATATGGCGTATTTCTTTTTGGAGGACCACAGAGTTCAGCAGGGGTCAGTCCCGTGTCACAACACCTTGTCGGGGGGTTGAGCATTGAAGGCCACCCTGGGGGTAGGAGGGGGAGCTGGGGACTGGGGGTTGAAGGATGGGAGGAGATACAGAACGGTACACTCCACGTCTCTTTTTCCTCTGACGTAGCCCAGCAGTAGCTACTATACTCCAGTTCTTGGCTATATTCCATAGGGCCAGGCGTGTTTCCATCCTGACCGTGTGGCAAACTAGGAAAACCTCAACTGTTACCAGAGAGGAAGGAATCTCTTTGCCTTTTTGTGTTTTCATGTGATCTTCTTCTTCTCTAGCTGAAGTGTCTCCTCCACAAACTTGACTCTTGTTCTCCTTGAAACTGCCACATTTGTATATTTTCCAAGGCTCGTCTGTTTGAATACAAGCTTTCCCTTCAGCCCAGATCTAGCTAAGGATTTTCTATATGTTCAAGTCATTTGCCAAACTGTTTCCCCAGTGTTGGTCCTGAGCCCCAACAAAAGTTCCAGTCAGTATGTGAATCAGTCCTGGTGGTCTGATTGCCAGGGAGGCAATCCCTCTCCCTGCCTGCCTGCCTGTGTTCAGGCTTCACTGGGCAGACTCACTGCCTGATTGTCCCCTGCCTGGTGGTGGGTTGTTTTGGTTTTGCTCTCATTCCCCCTCCTCCTTCCTGTCTGTTGTTCTGGGTTGTATTCACTAGGAACGAAACAGAATCAAACAGGCCCGAAATTGGGGGGGGGGGGGGGGGACTACCTTAACCTGTCCAATAGGAGATGCTTGTTTTCATTTCCCGTAAGCAAACTGTTTTGCTACATTGTACCCTAATGAATTTGACCCTGTTGTCCTCAGTGGGAAGACTGAGTACCAGACCACCAAGGGCAACAAAGCCAGGAGGTCAGCATCGTTTGAGAGGAGGCCCAGCCGACGCTACTCCAGGAGGACCATGATGAACCGGGGTGGGTGGACACACACTGTTTAATATAAATGTAAATCCTTACACATCAGAATTACTCATTTATATGTTATTTCTCTCATTTCTCAGGAACCAACAAACCCCAGGAGTAAGTACACCCCCCAATGTAAAAAATAAATAAATATTAGATATTTGTGAATGTTTATTAAAGGGAATGTTTTGTTACTAAATGTTTGGGATGGGCACTGATCACTGATTGATTAATTTCAAGCTGTTGTTAGACTCATCTCAGTATGATAAACATGACACACACACACACAGAGAGAGAGAGAGACAGACACTATATATTTTTTTTTCTTTGCATTGTTGGGAAAGGGCTCGTAAGTGTTTCACGGTAAAGTCTACCCCTGTTATTTTCTGGTCATGTGACAAATAAAATGTGATCTGATTTTGGACTAGATTAATATCAGAGGCCCTCACACAGTCTGTAGTACCCTCTGGTTTGTGTCCTCCTCCAGGCTTGCCTTTCTCTCCCGTGTGCTGTGAGAGGAGTACACTGGTTATCACACAGTTCTCTGTCCACACTGTGCTGTCTGCTGCAAGAACTTCTAGATCTCTCTCTCTGTGTGTGTGTGTGTGTGTGTGTGTGTGTGTGTGTGTGTGTGTGTGCACGCACACTACTCTGCTCTTTCAGCAGGTGACCTTTTCACATCACAGCAGTAAAGCGTTGTGAATGAGTAATGTTAAATGTCACGGAGAGGAGGGGGTAATTATAAAAGTCAGTCTGACGTCCCCTTCTTCCCATTCCTCATGCTCACTGAATCATAGTGGTTAAATCATGTGTGTGGATTACTTAGGTAGTTAGCAGTGATGTCGTCATGACTGTTGGAGTGATGATGCTCACTTCACGTGCATCGCCGTAGCGATGAGTGATTAATCAAAGGCATAGTGCTCTGACAAGGACATGAGTCCTCCATGGCAGCCATGTCTTCTGTGAAAAACAAGGGTGGAATGTCATTTGCTTCAGGGTTACATCAACATAAGCTCTTAAGGCTGAAAGGTCAAAGGTTAAAAAAACAAAAACAATCATGTCCGTTGAGTTCTCTCTTCTCTCTTTACCAGTCACAACAACGGAATGAGCCCCAACACAGATGCCAAGGTATGTTGCTCTGCTGTCCTTGAACCCTACTGACTCTAGTGACAGTTTCCCAGGCACATATTAAGCCTGGTCTTGGACTGGGAAGCACTTTCTATGGAGAATCTCAATTCAACATGATTTTTTTTATTTCAGGACTTGGAAGAATCAGTGTTAGGGATGGGCGCAGTTATTTTCATATTCAAATAGCCGAACGGACCTAACCCCTGTCTCTCCCCCAGCCCCTCCACATCAGACCTAACCCCTGTCTCTCCCCCAGCCCCTCCACATCAGACCTAACCCCTGTCTCTCCCCCAGCCCCTCCACATCAGACCTAACCCCTGTCTCTCCCCCAGCCCCTGCACATCAGACCTAACCCCTGTCTCTCCCCCCAGCCCCTCCACATCAGACCTAACCCCTGTCTCTCCCCCCAGCCCCTCCACATCAGACCTAACCCCTGTCTCTCCCCCAGCCCCTCCACATCAGACCTAACCCCTGTCTCTCCCCCCAGCCCCTCCACATCAGACCTAACCCCTGTCTCTCCCCCCAGCCCCTCCACATCAGAAGCCCCTGGTCCCTGCCTGTGGTCAGCCCTGCATCCTCAGTCTCCACCAGCAGACCTATGAAAATCGAAACCCTCCCCAGGAGTCCTGGCGGTGGCCAATCGGAGAAGAGGAGGTGAGGCGCTCTCTGTTCTAATGCCATAAGAGCATTAAGCTGCCTAATCTGGTCATCCTGCTGGTCGTGGGTGGCACTGGGGCAGTGGGTGGCACTGGGGCAGTGGGTGGCACTGGGGCAGTGGGTGGCACTGGGCCAGTGCAGTGGGTGGCACTGGGCCAGTGCAGTGGGTGGCACTGGGGCAGTGCAGTGGGTGGCACTGGAGCGGAGCAGTGGGCGGCACTGAGCAGTCATTGGGTACTGGGTAGAGAACACAGAGGCAGCATCCCAAATCACACCCTAATTCCTATGTAGTGCATTGCTTTTCATCAGAGTAGTGGGCTATGGAGGGAATAAGGTGCCATTGTGGACGCGCGTAGTGCCTGCTCTGCGACAGCTAGTGACCAGATAGATGGGGAGACACTTAAATGTGCCTTCCGCATTTAACCCAACCCCTCTGAATCAGAGCGGTGCGGGGAACTGCCTTAATTGACATTCACGTCTTCGGCGCCCGGGGAACAGTGGGTTAACTGCCTTGTTCAGGGGCAGAACGACAGATTTTTACCTTGTCAGCTCGGGGATTCGATCTTGCAACTTTTTGGTTACTGGCCCAACCTTCTAACCACTAGGCCCCCTGGGTCGTGTTCATTAAGCACCAAACGGAATAAATTAGACTGAAACAGTGGTGGGATTACTGGACTTGTTAAATAAGAAACACACATTTTTGTTTTCCTTTGCAAAATGTTTTGAAGCGTTTTCCATGGCGTGCCCTCGTGAACGTGACCCTGGCTACATTACGCTCACCCTGGAGCTCTCAGGAGGTCGGGTGGTGGTGGTTTGGTGAGTGTGCAGAGGTACACTGAGTGACTAGAATGTGAAGGGGATCTGGGGGGTGGTGGTGCATGTTTGACAGTGTGTTATGACACTGAGTAGACGGATAGTGGTTGTAGTCCAGCTACTGCTGCGTTGGTGGTGGCCATGACCCCCGCTGGGGTGGAAACAACAAACTCTCTTTTCTATGAAATACCCCATCCTTTTCCTCAGCCCCCTCTCTCTTCTCTCCTAAAACTTGATCCCCAGAGGATGACTTTGCAATGAAGGCTGTCTGCCTTTCGAATTCCTGACATATTAAAAATAAACGGTTTCCTGTATTTCGTTGACCTTGAAGCTGTGTTACTTTAAGATAAATCCCCATTTTTAAGCTATACTTTTTTTGTTCTAGTATGATGTACTGAAGCCAAACAGACCTTTTCATAAGGCAAGGTATGTACCCTCCAAGTTATCTGGAGTTCTGCTTCAACCAATTAAGTTATCTTGGTCCTGTGATTCAGGGCTGGGGACTGGGTCCTGTGATTCAGGGCTGGGGACTGGGTCCTGTGATTCAGGGCTGGGGACTGGGTCCTGTGATTCAGGGCTGGGGACTGGGTCCTGTGATTCAGGGCTGGGGACTGGGTCCTGTGATTCAGGGCTGGGGACTGGGTCCTGGGGTAAACAAATCATCCTCATCCATGGTAATGGTTGCTCTCTGCATTGATCATCCTTCAATACCAACCCAAATACTCAGGTGACCTTTGGCCTCTGTCCCGTTTTCACGACCACCACTTGTTGTGATCTACTAATGGTACTGTATCCTCCCTACACGTTGTTAACTCCTTTCCCCTTATTGGCTCAGTACCTGGCTGAGATTATATCTACCATTTGAGTCCTTACTTCACTTCTCGTCTCCCTCCCTAGCCATATGAGGAAGAGTAATGAAAAACAAACTTGATTATAAGGATAATGCAGTACTGTAGGCTAGTTGTTTGATTTGATTAAAGCAGCCACTGAGGATAGATCAAAATGTCAGCCCACAGCCTATAAACGCTTAAATCACACTGGGTGCGTATTTCATGGCACTGAGTGAACAAGCTTGAAGGTCTCTGCCAGCTGGCGATTACGATTTAATGAAAGTTGACTTTAGGCCAGAAGGTCTTTAGGCCAGAAGATCTCTTCAGAGCCACTTCACACAGGCCAGGGAAGAGACTCTCACGTTGTCATGCGATCAGATCAGGCTGTAGAACTGAAGATAATGGCACACCATCCTCCCTGGATCTAGGCCTGTTCCCCATCAGTGGTGTAGTAGAGGGTTATATGCAGGTACAGTTAAAAGTCTGAAGTTTACATACACTTATGTTGGAGTCATTTAAACTTGTTTTTTCAACCACTCCACACATTTCTTGTTAACAAACGATAGTTTTGGCTAGTCGGTTAGGACATCTACTTTGCGCATGACACAAGTAACTTTTCCAACAATTGTTTAGACAGATTATTTCACTTATAATTCACTGTATCACAATTCTAGTGGTTCCGAAGTTGACTGTGCCTTTTAAACAGCTTGGAAAATTCCAGAAAAGGATGTCATGGCTTTAGAAGCTTCTGATAGGCTAATTGACATAATTTGAGTCAATTGGAGGTGTACCTGTGGATGTATTTCAAGTCCTACCTTCAAACTCCGTTCGTCTTCGCTTGACATCATGGGAAAATAAAAAAAAATCAGCCAAGACTTCAGAAAAAAGTCTGGTTCATCCTTGGGAGCAATTTCCAAACGACTGGAGGTACCACGTTCATCTGTACAAACAATAGTACGTAAATATAAACACCATGGGACCACGCAGCCGTCATACCGCTCAGGAAGGAGACGCGTTCTGTCTCCTAGAGATGAACGTACTTTGGTGAGAAAAGTGCAAATCAATCCCAGAACAACAACAAAGGACCTTGTGAAGATGCTGGAGGAAATGGGTACAAAAGTATCTATATCCACAGTAAAAACGAGTCCTATATCGACCTAATCTGAAAGGCCTCTCGGCAAGGAAGAAGCCACTGCTCCAAAACTGCCATAAAAAAAAAGCCAAACTACAGTTTGGAGAAATGTCCTCTGGTCTGATGAAACAAAAATAGAACTGTTTGGCCATAATGACCATTGTTATGTTTGGATGAAAAAGGGGGAGGCTTGCAAGCTGAAGAACATCATCCCAACCGTGAAGCATGGGGGGGTAATGCAAATAGTCTGGGTAGCCATTTGACTAGATCTTCAGCAGCCTTATGTCTTGGGGGTAGAAGCTGTTTAGAAGCCTCTTGGAAGGGTGTTCCTAATGTTTTGTACACTCAGTGTAGCTTTTACTCACGTGTGTTAACAGCTCAGTGTTAAGTGGGGAATTCACATGAATAAATGAGGCAAGGATTTGGCTGGAGTTCTGGAGTAACACTGCTCCTAATCCTGTGGATCTGACTGCGACACAGACCAGAGCCAGAGCAGAGACTTTCAGGACCAGTATTATGACTGCGTTTATACTGATGGGAGCCTGACGTCGGACTCGCTGAATAGTTTTTCCAGGGTTTTTTGGTTTTGTTCTTTCCTGTAATTTGATAATCTCTTGCAATGATTCATGTTGAGATCAGATTATTTGTTTGTGCAGTTACCGGCAATGAACTAGACCTGCTAGACACATTCCTTAGCTGACTGCTTAGCTTTCCTGGTTGTACCTCGGAAGATATTGAAGATAACGTCATCGATTCCATTTTCAGTTGTTGAGGATTAACGATGCAGGTGAAGGCCAGTGTTCATTTTCAAGCCCTAAGAAATAGACTTTTACAGAAGCATAGGAGTCATGTTAAATTGGTCTTTAGGTTGCACCCCTCTCCACCCCAACCCGTGGATGATTCTGCATGCTAACCTCTTCTCCTCTCTCCCTCAGTTTACCCTCATTAACCTCCACCAAACACACTCCCAATCACTCCAGTTACCATTAACTGCCTGCCTTCCCACTAACCAATCATCTGCCTGCCTTCCCACTAACCTAACAAATGCATGACAACAAGCACATTTCTAGCTAGCTAGCCACAGTAGCTTTAAAAAAATAAATGTTTCATTGATGTTAAGTTGTCCTCCATGTCTGTCTGTCTGTCTGTCTGTCTGTGGTATGTTCCTGTTACCTCCTATTTGACCTCAGTTTCACACTCATCTATACACACCTCATCATCCACCTTCTATAGAAGTACTGCGAACATCAATATTAAGATTTCTGATTAGTACACCTCTAGCATGCCTTCTTCAGCGGGCTTTGAAGAGCGGCTAGCCTAGTTGTACGGGTATAGAGTTTCCTGCTTCTTCAGCGGGCTTTGAAGAGCGGCTAGCCTAGTTGTACAGGTATAGAGTTGCCTGCTTCTTCAGCGGGCTTTGAAGAGCGGCTAGCCTAGTTGTACAGGTATAGAGTTGCCTGCTTCTTCAGCGGGCTTTGAAGAGCGGCTAGCTTAGTTGTACGGGTATAGAGTTTTGGATGAATTTCAAGGACAGAAACCCATGGACAATATAGACACAGATATATAAAAAATGTATACTATATACTCTATAAAAATGACCCAAGATACTATAGATTGTCATAGAGTACCTGTTAATTACCAAAATTACAGAAGATTTGATTAACTTTGGTAAATAAACAGTAGCTTTGCAATCCCCTAGGTATGCATAAGTATGACAAACACTCTCCACTCACATTGACTTTGTGAAACGGTCAACATTGGAAGAGAGGAAACATATCTGCCTAATCTCAGCTAACCCTGAACTAAAGTTTCATGTAATTGGTCATCTGCTCGATTAAGTTCTTGGTCCATACATGTTAGGAGAAGATCTCAAGAAATACTAGAATGATGAGCGGAACTGGAACGAGGTGCTCCACGAATGTCCCCTTGCGAAATTCTCCAATTAACCAGAGTGATGGAAAAACCCAAAATACTGCTGCTTTTATCATACACATCCCATTCAGTCCCGACAGATTAACTCACTTTCCTCGAAAGATTACGGTCTGCCGATTTTAATCTGTGATTTGAAATGCGGTGCTTCAAATCCACTGATGTAGTTGTGTTAGTCAACCACACTCTAAAGAATGTCACGACTATTCATGTCTCTTTGAGATCATCATGCAGTGATGTCACAACATCTTAATGAATGTAGTGAATTACATAGGGACCTTCCATCACTCCATAAGTTATTTTCAACAGCAACGGTGACACATAGTTAGATCTCTCTTTCTCAATGCTGTTGTAATACTATCATGTAAGAGAATGCTGACTTCGGGACCTCCCGTTTACCTCTGTCTTGCACTTGGTAGGTACACAGATTTTAGTTTGCAGAAAGAATAGTCACCCACAGCTGATTAGTCACTGAACACCTAATACAGGCAAGTCCTTCTCTGTAAGTTTGGCTGTATCTCCTCTCCAGTCCTCTCTCCTCATCTGCTCTGCCACTCCTTCTCTTCCACACACTCCTCTTTTTGACTCCTTCCCCCATACCCCCTGTCTTCTCCTCTCCTCCGCCCTTCCTGTCCAGGCCTCACCCTTTCACCACGCAATGCTGACCCTTCTCCTGGATGTGGGTGAGTGGACGGACACCGCTGGACCTTCCCCCTGTCCCACCCTGGGACACTAGGCTAATACTCAACAAGAGACAGACCAGACAGAGCTCTGTGTGTCTCAGTGACACCTTACCTGGACTATTCTCTCTCTACTCCTGCCCATTCCTCCTCCTCCTCCTCCTCACTCAACCACTGCCATGACCACCCCACCAAAACTGTCTGGGCCTGGCAAGATGGTATTGGAGGGAGAAACAGTAGAACAAAAACCAGTCTGTAGACAGGAACCAAGAGGAGAGAGGGAACATGAACCCACTGAACCACTGTTCTGTTCAATTATAGACAGACTGAAAGACTTATGTCTCTGAAGAATGACTTTATATGATATTTCCAGGGATATGAGGTGTTCCTCTTGTCCTCACTTCCCCCAGTTGGGGAAACCCTCTCATTTCCCCCATTTCCCGATCTGTTACATATCATGTTACTGCCGGCTGTCTTTGTGTATTCTCAATCATCCAACGATTTGATTCAACCCACGTTTTTATCATTGTTGATTTTAATCTGTTTATGGTACGTTTTATGGATCTGCACATGTTTCAGTCTCGCCTTAATCGGTGTTAAGTTAATGCACAAACTATGAATACAGATAGGAATCCATCTTCTAACAGTGTACTTGCTGTAAACTCCTCGCTATTTAATTTTAATTGTAGTCTAATAATTCTATATTATTTCTATATATTGACAGTACTCTTACACAGCTCTACCAATGATTTATTTTTATTTTTTTCATTTTAAATGAACTTCCTGTTTACATTATTAAGTCGTGTTAACAAAGGTTGTCTCAGTATTGTAATTTATTGAGACTTCTGATAATGAACTGAAATAAAGCGCCCAACTCCAGATGGGAAGTGAGTAGGCAGTTGTTGTTTTATATGGTTTCAGTGTAAAGTGCACTGCACTCAGTCATTTGTATACTTGTTTGTTAATTCTGTATGAGGCAACAAGTGCTGTTCGGCTGTATTATGGCCAGTGATGTCACTAGTCCCTGAGGTGTAATTATTAGTAGCTGGCAGCATCTTATTTACTACGAAAGAGGCAGGGGTCGTCTCTCTGACAACTGAAACCAGTTGTATATCAAAGCCTCTTAGGCTGCGTTTACACAGGCAGCCCAATTCTGCTCTTTTGTCCAATAATTGGTATTTTCACATCTTTTCACATCGGATCTTTTTCAGAGCTGATCTGTTTTGCTCAAAAGACTAATTAGTGAAAAAAAATATCAGAATTGGGCTGCCTGCGTAAACGCAGCCTCTCGGCCTGTAATCTCACTGCTGTCACATATGGAATGTGATCTGCTAGCTAGTACACCGCCCCCTCTCTCTACTCCCTCTATCCCCTTCCCTCCCTCTCCAACTCCCTTCTCCCACCAGTCTCCCTTTCCCTCCCAAACTGTGTGTAAAGAGTTCTCAGACCATTGTTGTTCTCCTTACATGGAGTTTGTATAGATGATGCCGTTGTCGTGTTACATGATGTGTGGTGTGTCACGTCTACAGGACTTGAGGCAGTAGGTGGTAATATTTCCCTCAGCTTTCACCGTGTCTTTGTCCTCAGGCTGCAGCCAAGTGTAAGCTACTCCCTGCTGGTCTCACGTCAAGGCCCTCTTTGATGTAGAGAACAATCTACTTCCTCATTACCATACAGTTACCTGAGCTAACTCGAGGCCTGATAAAGCAGCTGTTGACTTACAAGTGTAATTATGGATATGGTCAGTTGATTTCAGGATTAGTCGTGCATGGTGCTGGCTCTGAGCCTCATTCATTAACTGTCACAGTGGGGCAGACTCTTCCGTCTTTCTCATCCAGTGTTCACAGGTAAGTCATACTCATGTTGTGACCCTGTCTTTCTGTACCAGGTGACTTGATCAGGGAGGGGGGGGGGGACCTGGGCCCAGTAACTACCCTGGAGGTTGTTCATTTTGTTGTCAGATCAAATGCTCTGGAAAAACTCTGCTTGTATAGCAGTGTCTCCCTCTCATGCCTGTATCTATCCTCGTGTGTGTGTGTGTGTGTGTGTGTCCGCAGCATGGCCTTGCCACTCGTAGCCGATCTGCTGGAGACATGCGTTAATGACGTCACCCATACACCCGTTCCCATGGCGACAGCAGGCCTGTCTGAGGAGGCGGGGCTAAGCATGGCTGCCTCCGCCTCCAGCCTCACAGGGGAGGAGAAAGTCTCTCTTGCCGGTGAGCTTTCACACAGTCATGCCAAGGCTGGACTTACTGCATGACACCAGTCATGTCATATGTTTAGTAGGTAACAGTAGTAGTAGTACTTGCCTCGTTAAAAGTACTGCCCCTGCAGAGGAAATTGTGTTCGGTAAGGTTGTATAATGTCAAAAAGAAGCGCACTGCCTTGCAAATATCCTGCTTACCAAACACAGGATGTCTGTTATGGGAGGCTTGGTATACCAAAGACGGTCACTGGTGTTATTGAACGTGCTGAATAGAACTATGAAATGTATTCCACAGTTAAATGTTCTGTGTGCTTCACCAGGAGTGTTACTGATAGTAAAGACGTGTCCTTGTTTCTTAAACAGAGGCGGCAGCGCGGCTGAAGCAGCTGGAACTACACAGTCTCTCGCTCCCTGTCCCTTCCAGAGACAACCACAACATGAACAACCAGGTCAATGCACTCAGCTGGATGGGGGAGAGAGAGGGGGGTAGGGGGAGAGAGAGGGGGGGTAGGGGGAGAGAGAGGGGGGGGTAGGGGGAGAGAGAGGGGGGGGGAGAGGGGGAGAGAGAGGGGGGGGTAGGGGGAGAGAGGGGGGGGGGGTAGGGGGAGAGAGAGGGGGGTAGGGAGAGAGAGAGAGGGGGTAGGGAGAAGGGGGAGAGGAGGGAGAAAATGAAAGGGAGATACACTACATGCACAAAAGAGACTGAATACTGTGTACATACACACACACACCGCCCTCTACAGGGAACACACACACACCGCCCCCTCTACAGGGAACAAAGCCTGGTTAGTGTCAGTCAGACGAGCAGCGCTGCGTTGTATGGGAAGGGGCAGAGAGCTGCATGGACCGTCTCTCTGGTGGGGCAGAGAGCTGCATGGACCGTCTCTCTGGTGGGGCAGAGAGCTGCATGGACCGTCTCTCTGGTGGGGCAGAGAGCTGCATGGACCGTCTCTCTGGTGGGGCAGAGAGCTGCATGGACCGTCTCTCTGGTGGGGCAGAGAGCTGCATGGACCGTCTCTCTGGTGGGGCAGAGAGCTGCATGGACCGTCTCTCTGGTGGGGCAGAGAGCTGCATGGACCGTCTCTCTGGTGGGGCAGAGAGCTGCATGGACCGTCTCTCTGGGAAAAAGCTAATGTGTGATGGTTTTTGATTTGATGTGTGCTAAAAGGCAGGGGGCTTGCCAGTAGTGTTGGTTTTAGTTTCACAGGGACCCTAATTGGCTCCATATGCTGAGGAAGACAGTAGGCCACTTTGACAGGCTAATGTATGGACGCAATGGCAGACAGGGAGCAACTCAGTGGGCTGGGGAGAAAGGGTGGGGTGGGAGCCATTGTGGGGTGGGGAGCCATTGTAGGGGTGGGGTGGGGAGCCATTGTGGGGGTGGGGTGGGGAGCAATTTGTGGGGTGGGGCCCATTGTAGGGGGTGGAGTGGGGAGCCATTGGGTGGGGTGGGGAGCCATTGGGTGGGGTGGGGAGCCATTGGGTGGGGTGGGGTGGGGAGCCATTGTGGGGGTGGGGTGGGGAGCCATTGTGGGGGTGGGGTGGGGAGCCATTGTGGAGTGGGGTGGGGAGCCATTGTGTGGGGTGGGGTGGGGAGCCATTGTGGGGGTGGGGTGGGGAGCCATTGTGGGGGGTGGGGTGGGGAGCCATTGTGGGGGGTGGGGTGGGGAGCCATTGTGGGGGTGGGGTGTTTTTTTATCTTTAAGGAAGGTGGAGGGCAGAGCTATTGTAACTACAGCCTTTACAGGAAGATACTGTAGCCCAACTGTGTGTGTCTTGGTCCCCCCCACAAGGAGGATGTGGTGAAGCTCACAGAGGAGTGTCTGAACAGTGTGGCTAGCAGCTCTGTGCCTTCTCCACTTCGCCCCCCAGAGGACCTGAAGAGGAACATTATCAAAGCCCAGGCACACGCTGCCCTCAAGGTACTGAACACCAGCACCACAGAGTTGTGCAGTACTGCCCTCTAGGTACTGAACACCAGCACCACAGAGTTGTGCAGTACTGCCCTCTAGGTACTGAACACCAGCACCACAGAGTTGTGCAGTACTGTCCTCTAGGTACTGAACACCAGCACCACAGAGTTGTGCGGTACTGCCCTCTAGGTACTGAACACCAGCACCACAGAGTTGTGCAGTACTGCCCTCTAGGTACTGAACACCAGCACCACAGAGTTGTGCAGTACTGCCCTCTAGGTACTGAACACCAGCACCACAGAGTTGTGCAGTACTGCCCTCTAGGTACTGAACACCAGCACCACAGAGTTGTGCAGTACTGCCCTCTAGGTACTGAACACCAGCACCACAGAGTTGTGCGGTACTGCCCTCTAGGTACTGAACACCAGCACCACAGAGTTGTGCAGTACTGCCCTCTAGGTACTGAACACCAGCACCACAGAGTTGTGCAGTACTGCCCTCTAGGTACTGAACACCAGCACCACAGAGTTGTGCGGTACTGCCCTCTAGGTACTGAACACCAGCACCACAGAGTTGTGCAGTACTGCCCTCTAGGTACTGAACACCAGCACCACAGAGTTGTGCAGTACTGCCCTCTAGGTACTGAACACCAGCACCACAGAGTTGTGCAGTACTGCCCTCTAGGTACTGAACACCAGCACCACAGAGTTGTGCGGTACTGCCCTCTAGGTACTGAACACCAGCACCACAGAGTTGTGCGGTACTGCCCTCTAGGTACTGAACACCAGCACCACAGAGTTGTGCGGTACTGCCCTCTAGGTACTGAACACCAGCACCACAGAGTTGTGCAGTACTGCCCTCTAGGTACTGAACACCAGCACTACAGAGTTGTGCAGTACTGCCCTCTAGGTACTGAACACCAGCACCACAGAGTTGTGCAGTACTGCCCTCTAGGTACTGAACACCAGCACCACAGAGTTGTGCAGTACTGTCCTCTAGGTACTGAACACCAGCACCACAGAGTTGTGCAGTACTTCCAGGAACGCTTCGAAGCAGGTTCCACAGACCAACACGGGGTTGGGAAGTCAATGGGAGAAGTGAGAGATACTTTCTTAGTTGTTCATTTTAAAACCCATTTACATGTTTCTGCCCATAAGCTTAGCTAGCCACCGTCGCCATGACATCGCCTACAAGCGTGATCAGGGATTTCTATTGGAGGAGCAGTTTCTGTCTATCTTCATACTGTCTGTGCCAGCACTTTGTCGATGGACACTCAGAAATCATCTTGGTGCAACATAGAAATGGTACAGGGATGCTTTGGAGTCTTACATGTAGACGAGGAAGTATTGTATAAGTACTGTAAACTTTTGGATAACCAGGAAGTTGGATACAGTGGCAAGTTTCTTTTTGAAAACCACCAACCTTACACATTGATTGTATTATACCTCCACTGATGTTCTGTATGTTATAGAGCTCCCTGGAGGAGCACGTTGTGATGGGGGACAAGAACACCAATGTACAGGAAGCTGCAGCCAGGTGAGTGAGGACACCGTGAAGAGTCACTACGGTTGTGTTCCTAGTCTCTACCCTTTTAGTGTGCAATCTTTCACTTCCCCTCGTGCATTCAAAACATTGGATGATCATGCTTCATTGTGCGGTATTTGATGGCAAAGGAAACCTCAATCTTGGAATGTCACCAAGCCTCCCCTGTCTCCATCTCCCTGGAGTCACCCCAACACTCCACAGCCAGCCTAAGCCAATCACAGCCTTCCTCCAAAGCTCATTAACAGCTAGAATATTTATGAGGGTTCTTGGCATAATTCTGTTATGACATCAACGGCTCATTCCCAGGGGCTGCCCACTTTTCTGTGGGCAGGACTCTTGGGGTTGATTGACAGGAGGGATTCTTGCAGCAGCTGTAGTGAAGTTAACACAAAAGCCAAAATGTGTTAAGGTGATAATTCCTCTGAAAGAAAACCTAAACACCACAGCTGCATCCCTGTTTTGCCCTTCTCCAGTGACCTCTTATGTTGAGCTTCAAACAAAGTGCACAAGATGAGGGATTGATGTAGTGGTGCAGTAGGGCAATAACAACTGGAGGGAAGCAACAAAGGCGACTCGCATCGAAAAAAATCTACATTTGCCTCAACAAACTGGATGTTTAGGCTGAGCTGAGTAGTGGAGGGTGTTGTAGATCTCTCTTACTGTCCACTCTTTGTCATTCCCAGGCTGAAGGTGCGTAGTGGAGGGTGTTGTAGATCTCTCTTACTGTCCACTCTTTGTCATTCCCAGGCTGAAGGTGCGTAGTGGCCGTATGGGCAGCAACTCCTCCCTGTCTCTAACTGGACGTCCCGAGAGACAGGAGTCAAGGGACCTCCTCAAACCCACACTGCTGACCACAGCTGGGGCCAGGTGAGACTGGGAAATAAACACCTCGCACTCAAAGGAATAGATTGAGGAGTAGGCCTGCCATTTGAAGGGGGGGGGGGGGTTCAATGTGTTCTTTCTTAATGCTTCTTGAAGTAAACTGTGCAGTGTTCATATGGTTTAAATTAGAACTGGTGAGATATTGGTGTGTGTTTGTGTATGTTCCATGTGCTTGCCAATGTTCAGTAGTTAGGGTGTGTGTTGGATGGTGTACAGTAGTTAGGGTGTGTGTTGGATGGTGTACAGTAGTTAGGGTGTGTGTTTATGTCGGATGGTGTACAGTAGTTAGGGTGTGTGTTTATGTTGGATGGTGTACAGTAGTTAGGTTTATGTTGGATGGTGTACAGTAGTTAGGGTTTATGTTGGATGGTGTACAGTAGTTGGGGTGTGTTTATGTTGGATGGTGTACAGTAGTTAGGGTGTGTGTTTATGTTGGATGGTGTTCAGTAGTTAGGGTGTGTGTTTATGTTGGATGGTGTACAGTAGTTAGGGTGTGTTTATGTTGGATGGTGTACAGTAGTTAGGGTGTGTGTTTATGTTGGATGGTGTACAGTAGTTAGGGTGTGTGTTTATGTTGGATGGTGTTCAGTAGTTAGGGTGTGTGTTTATGTTGGATGGTGTACAGTAGTTAGGGTGTGTGTTTATGTTGGATGGTGTACAGTAGTTAGGGTTTATGTTGGATGGTGTACAGTAGTTAGGGTGTGTGTTTTATGTTGGATGGTGTACAGTAGTTAGGGTGTGTGTTTGTTGGATGGTGTTCAGTAGTTAGGGTGTGTGTTTGTTGGATGGTGTACAGTAGTTAGGGTGTGTTTATGTTGGATGGTGTACAGTAGTTAGGGTGTGTGTTTATGTTGGATGGTGTACAGTAGTTAGGGTTTATGTTGGATGGTGTACAGTAGTTAGGGTGTGTGTTTATGTTGGATGGTGTACAGTAGTTAGGGTGTGTTTATGTTGGATGGTGTACAGTAGTTAGGGTGTGTTTATGTTGGATGGTGTACAGTAGTTAGGGTGTGTGTTTATGTTGGATGGTGTACAGTAGTTAGGTTGTGTGTTTATGTTGGATGGTGTTCAGTAGTTAGGGTGTGTGTTTATGTTGGATGGTGTTCAGTAGTTAGGGTGTGTGTTTATGTTGGATGGTGTACAGTAGTTAGGGTGTGTGTTTTATGTTGGATGGTGTTCAGTAGTTAGGGTGTGTGTTTATGTTGGATGGTGTACAGTAGTTAGGTTTATGTTGGATGGTGTACAGTAGTTAGGGTTTATGTTGGATGGTGTACAGTAGTTGGGGTGTGTTTATGTTGGATGGTGTACAGTAGTTAGGGTGTGTGTTTATGTTGGATGGTGTTCAGTAGTTAGGGTGTGTGTTTATGTTGGATGGTGTACAGTAGTTAGGGTGTGTTTATGTTGGATGGTGTACAGTAGTTAGGGTGTGTGTTTATGTTGGATGGTGTACAGTAGTTAGGGTGTGTGTTTATGTTGGATGGTGTTCAGTAGTTAGGGTGTGTGTTTATGTTGGATGGTGTACAGTAGTTAGGGTGTGTGTTTATGTTGGATGGTGTACAGTAGTTAGGGTTTATGTTGGATGGTGTACAGTAGTTAGGGTGTGTGTTTTATGTTGGATGGTGTACAGTAGTTAGGGTGTGTGTTTGTTGGATGGTGTTCAGTAGTTAGGGTGTGTGTTTGTTGGATGGTGTACAGTAGTTAGGGTGTGTTTATGTTGGATGGTGTACAGTAGTTAGGGTGTGTGTTTATGTTGGATGGTGTACAGTAGTTAGGGTTTATGTTGGATGGTGTACAGTAGTTAGGGTGTGTGTTTATGTTGGATGGTGTACAGTAGTTAGGGTGTGTTTATGTTGGATGGTGTACAGTAGTTAGGGTGTGTTTATGTTGGATGGTGTACAGTAGTTAGGGTGTGTGTTTATGTTGGATGGTGTACAGTAGTTAGGTTGTGTGTTTATGTTGGATGGTGTTCAGTAGTTAGGGTGTGTGTTTATGTTGGATGGTGTTCAGTAGTTAGGGTGTGTGTTTATGTTGGATGGTGTACAGTAGTTAGGGTGTGTGTTGGATGGTGTACAGTAGTTAGGGTGTGCGTTTATGTTGGATGGTGTTCAGTAGTTAGGGTGTGTGTTTATGTTGGATGGTGTTCATTCACTGTCAGAGCAAACATAGCTAGCTACAGCCTTATACCAGTGCTGGTGTAGGCCTAAATCAATATGTTTATGCAACAGTATCTTCTGAATCCGAGAGGAATAGGCAAATAATTAATGTGTTAGCTACATGAAGTAAGAGAGAGTATTTAATGTAGCCAAACATTCTAGGGTCCCACTCCCCTGGGAAACACTGTCCAACACTTTGGTTCCTACCCTGTCACAATAGTACCTACATAGAGATCCTATTAGTATTCTAATGAATAGTAATACGAATGCCTCCCTGGCGTTTTCATCTGTGGTCATTGTTATATTTCCATGATTCCAACAGTTGATCTAAATCGGAAGTCAAATCCAAATGGCAATATTTGGTTAAAAATAAGGCCTCTATTTTTTTGCACATATCGTGCAGCCCTACGTCCCAGTGTGGAAATTATATATTGTAAAATGAGATGGACTTTTGGTTTAAGCTTGATTTGTTTTATACTGTTCAATCAGAATGGAGAAAGCCCCTTTGAAATAACTTGTAGAATATGTGTTGCCACCCTGGGTCATACACAACTCATAAAGCACATTTACAACTTTTATTATTCAAAAACATAAAATACCGTCATACTGTCAAAAATCACCTCATGAGGAGGAGATATTTTGGCTATATCGCCCAGCCCTATGTGAGGCTAAGAGTGGGGCACACCCAGGTTAGAGGGGGACACCTGTCTAGCAGTCAGGACTACAGCTCCATCTGACACTCATTTAAGGATATATGTCACTTCTTAGATTCTAGTCAGCATTGTTAGCAAGCGTTCTTTAGTCTACTAGGCTATAGGTTGCAGCACTCAAGACCAAGACAGTGTTTATACACAGCTCTCTGCTGCCGTCTTGTGGATTATGGGAATCATAGCTCTCTGATACCATCTGATTGAGCATGGAAATCACACTCCTGCTAATGTGACATGACTCAATTCTGCCTGGATACATGTCTTTGCATATTAAGCACTTGTGAGGATTGTGTCCATTGATAATGTGTATGTTAGCCGTGCTATTGTTCAGTACTTCCTCATCAGACCCTATAGGAATGAAATAAACTCTCGTCCCTCTGTCTTCTGCCTCGTCCCTCTTTCCTCATCAGTGTTGAGATGATGGCTGTGGATCTCATGCAATCGGCACCTATGATGCCCCTTGAAATACTTAATGGAGGGCAACCAACAAAGGTAATCAATTAATCTGTGTTTTGCTTTTCCGGTTACTCTCGTGCATTAGAATGGAAACTACATCTGAATGCACAGAGAATTGTATGCCTTTTTTGTGGGAATGTGATAGCTGTTTGTAACATAGCCATTGGCTTGTCACTATGCAGGCCGAACCTGAGGAGCTAAAGATGCCCACCCCTCCGCCACTGCGGGCTCCGCTGAGCAGTAACCTGATAGACTTCTCAGACCCAACCCCAGTAGTAAGTCTATAGACCCCGTCTGCTGCCTCACACTTCAGCTGCTGTTATCTGTTGCCTTGACTAGATCAAACTTACCAAAAATAAGTACGATTCGCTTTCAAGTTTAAACCCAATAGGCCTACTGTACGTTGACAGGTCACCTATTTACTTTGGCCTCATTGTGCCAAGTGATAGGTGTTTGAGTGTAACTCTTCAACATTCTTCTCTTGTAGTTAGCGCCATCATCAGTGCAATCCAAGCCCATGATATCACCTCGCTGGATCATCCCTGCTGCTGCAGTGAGTACTGATGGACTTTCACTGTCCTCCAGGCTTTAATGCTCCTGTCTGTCTTTAGCCTGCCTGCCTGGCCTGTGTTTAAGTATGTCTGTATTTTAGTCTGTCTGTACGTCAGTCTACCATCCCTACTGTAGCTGCCTCAGAGACTGACACAGCCAGTCCACTTTCCTTCTCCCATTCTAACACAGCCACTCGCTGCCATCTTTACTAACGGCCTCTTTGACCTTGACCCCTCTGCAAAGACCGCCGCCCCTCTCCAACCTGAAGGGGGGGCTCTCACCCCAGCCCTGCACCCCCATCTCTCCTCTCAAATGCACAATGTGATTGACACCAGGTAACTCCGTCGTGGCACGTCGTCATCTCTACCTTGTCCTAATGTTCTTTAGGTCATCTCATCTGGACAGTGTGGTCATCGTTGCTATGTGTTTTTGGTGCCATGCCATATGCTGTGTTGTAAAGAGTAGACAATATAATTCTCCATCCTGTTTAATAATTGAAGCCTGTAGTGATTAACATCCCCATTTACTAATTATGGTCCTGATGAGCTTCTTGAAATAGCTTGGTGAAAGCTGGAGCTGAATGCTTAATTTCCCACTACATCTCTACAGGAGTTCTAAAGTTTGGCTGTACTGCTGAATAAAGTCTGTTCGTTAAGATGAATGTTGTGACCACTACAAGTTAGTAGTGATCACATCAGGTAAATGGAAAGATGAATGGTGCCTGCAGGTCTCCTGGAACAATATCCATAGATTGATGGATGTGAACCGTCTTGTGCAGTTTCTCATTACGTTGTGACGTTCCCATGCATCACATTATACTGGCTAGCAATACAATATTCCTATTCTACTAGAATATTACTATGATACAGTACTTTATGTTGTGCACACTGAAAAGTAGGTGTTCTGGGCTTTTTATTTAGTTGTTCTCCTCTCACCAGCATTGTGGCCCAGCCACCCAAAGAGCACGGCACCAAGCACAAAGGTCTGTTGACCACTGAGCTCTGAGTGGGAACCAGGGAGGAAGCTAGCTTCTACCCTCCTCACAACGAATACTTCCTACTCCTGGTGTTTCCAAACTAGGGGACTACTTCCTACCCTGAGCACATTCATCTCCTACTGCATTCCCAAACCTGGGGGAAGTTCCTGCCCTAGTGACAACCAGTATCTCCTACTGCGTTCCCAAACAATTCCCAAACCAGCAGCAATCAAGAGATTGGAATTCCTCGTCTCACTCTATTCCAGTTTGGAGCAGTGTTTTTATTTTAGTACCACAGTTGGTTCACTGCTTCTTGTCATAAGCATTCCTACAAAGTGCACAGACTCCCTTTTAGAAATGTTTAAAGCAGGAAGGGACTGCAATAAGTGCTAAGGAAGAGGACATCTGTTCCTCAAGCCACTGTATTACATTGGAGCACTGGACCTGGACTCTGAGAAGATATGAAACAATGACTTTGTACTGATATTTTTTTGTCCAGTTTTTTAAATTATTTTTTTTAATTAAAAGTCATACAGAGTGAATCAATCAAGTACCAGTGTTCAGTTAGGACCTGGTGCTCACTAGGCGTTTCTGAATCTGATTTAAGACTCAGTTATCAGAGACAACAGCAATATGTAGAATGCAGGCATGAATTTAGCCACATCTAAAATGTTATTCCTATTTTGTATCCATATAAAAACGCTGTAGCTACAACCTGCCTTAAGCTAGCAGAATGTTAAATTATGATCGCATAACTTTACACAGTAAGGAAATACTACCACTACTGTTACTAATACTACCACTATTACTACTGTATCTAGGCCTATACTGTACTTTAGTTTTTCATCTTACTGACTTCACTGCTTACGACTGGAGTGTCTGTGTGTGATGGTAATATCTAATCATGTAGTCTTGACACTGTTTCTGGCTGTGGTCATCAATGACAGGTGACATGACTCATAGGCCTATTTCCTCTGTCAGCCTATCACAAACTGGCTCTCCATTGGTTATTTTCCACACTAAGCCAATCACATACAGGATCTCTGGTGGTAGGAAGTTGTCAGTCAACTGTATTATTCACTAACGTAAGATGTAATTAAATGTATTTTAGATATCAGATGGGCGGTAGATCAGAAGTAGGTATTTGCGAGATGATGTGCAGTAGAGGTAAAAGCAGAAGACCTTTTCGAATACAGTTCATTTGAACAAGTGATCTGTGAACAACACCCATCTCCACGGAAAGACTTAAAACACATCACGTTTAGTTTTTTAGCTTAAAATAGCCACTCTGAGAAGATGTGAAGTGTTCTCTCTCTGTGTCATGAATATAAACTCAGCAAAAAAAGAAACATTCTCTCACTGTCAGCTGCATGTGTAAATATTTGTATGAACGTAACAAGATTCAACAACTCAGACAAACTGAACAAGTTCCACAGACATGTGACTAACAGAAATTGAATAATGTGTCCCTGAACAAAGGGGGGTCAAAATCAAAAGTAACGGTCAGTATTTGGTGTGGCCACCAGCTGCATTAAGTACTGCAATGCATCTCCTCATGGACTGCACCAGATTTGCCAGTTCTTGCTGTGAGATGTTACCCCACTCTTCCACCAAGGCACCTGCAAGTTTCCAGACATTTCTGGGGGGAATGGCCCTAGCCCTCACCATCTGATCCAACAGGTTCCAGACGTGCTCAATGGCATTGAGATCCGGGCTCTTCGCTGGCCATGGCAGAATACAGACATTCCTGTCTTGCAGGAAATCATGCACAGAACGAGCCTTTTGGCTGGTGGCATTGTCATGCTGGAGGGTCATCTCAGGATGAGCCTGCAGGAAAGGTACCACATGATGGAGGAAGATGTCTTCTCTGTAACGCACAGCGTTGAGATTGCCTGCAATGACAACAAGCTCAGTCCGATAATGCTGTGACCCACCGCCCCAGACCATGACTGACCGTCCACTTCCAAATCGATCCCGCTCCAGAGTACAGGCCTCGGTGTAACGCTCATTCCTTTGATGATAAACGTGAATCCAACCATCACCCCTGGTGAGACAAAACCGCAACTCATCAGATAAGAGCACTTTTTGCCAGTCCTGTCTGGTCCAGCGACGGTGGGTTTGTGCCCTTTGGCAATGTTGTTTCCGGTGATGTCAGGCAGGTCCTCACCATACGACAGGCCTACCAGCCTCGCTCAGCCTATTGCGGACAGTCTGAGCACTGATGGAGGGATTGTGCGTTCCTGATGTAACTCGGGCAGTTGTTGTTGCCATCCTGTACTTGTCCCGCAGGTGTGATGTTCGGATGTACCGATCCTGTGCAGGTGTTGTTACATGTGGTCTGCCACTGTGAGGATGATCAGCTGTCCATCCTGTCTCACTGTAGCGCTGTCAGTCAGGACATTGCAATTTTTTGCCCTGGCCAAAAATCCTCATGCAGTCCTCATGCCTCGCAGCATGCCTAAGGTACATTCACACAGATGAGCAGCGACCTTGGGCATCTTTCTTTTGGTGTTTTTCAGAGTCAGTAGAAAGGCCTCTTTAGTGTCCTAAGTTTTCATAACTGTGACCTTAATTGCCTACCGTCTGTAAGCTGTTAGTGTCTTAACGACCGTTCCACAGGTGCATGTTAATTAATTGTTTGGTTTATTAACAAGCATGGGAAACAGTGTTTAAACCCTTTACAATGAAGATCTGTGAAGTTATTTTTGATTTTTACAAATTATCTTTGAAAAACAGAGTCCTGAAAAGGGGACGTTTCTTTTTTTGCTGAGTTTATAAACTAATTTGCCTGGCAAGAACATTCTTTGTCATATTATTGAATTGCATCAGAGATTGTAGAGATGGTGATTGACCAAAATGAGTGGTCTTTTTTTAAAGCTCTGAGAGGAAACTTTTCTCAGTTTAAACATACCACTTTTTCTCTCTGCTGTTTTGAAATTGATCTTCACCATGTAAGTGCACTTTCGCTGTAGCTCTCGTACCTTAATTTATTCCTCTTTTTGTAAGAGCACCCTTGTTATTCGCACTGTATTTAAATGTATTGTAGATGTGAAAAAAGAAATGCTCTAGATAGTCACCATACCAATTTTGTATCTTGTATGTACATTGAACGTCATTACTTTTTAAATGATGTGTAGGCTAGTATGCCAGTAGTAATTTTGTACAATGTAGTAAATTCTGTAAGTAAAAAAAAAGTATTATAAAAAAAAAAAACGTGTGAATTCTTCCATTTTAAGATCTCTGGTCTTTGAGAAAATGTTTATCTTCCTGTACATGCAGTATTATCCTGAATGATATGTCCATCGGCATCGATTCATTGATTTCCTATAGAGCCTTTCCAGATGCTCGAAGACTCACCTCTTCCACCACCAATGTGTAGCACCCATGCATGGTCAGCAACCATTTCTGCCAGAACGGTCACCACACCTCAGCTATCGGGTGGAGAGATTAATAATCTATGCCAATGAGGAACTGGAGCGGTTTGTTGGGACTGCGGGAGCTGTAATTCTGCGTTTATATATTCTAACACTAGATGGCAACATTAGGTGAGGTTGGACTGTACTACTTAATCGTCAAGCTTGCACAACCTGTCTGGTTTAACCCCTTAAATCCAATCCCATAGGTCAAACGTATTATCTTTAAAAAATATATATATGTTGAAGCCTATGAACTTTGACATCACATTGTGTAGTAGGCTAGGATGGAAGTCATTTTTATTATGTCAACAATGACACCAGGATGATACTGATCACTTTTCCCAGAAGGAAGTGTTCATTTTGAATGTGTAACAGGCACCAGTTGGTCACAATTTGTTTTATGTACAGTACTGAATGTAATGTAGTCCGTGCAGCAAAGTCGGCGTCTGCCTATTGCTGCGTTCAAAACAACTGGGAACTCGAACACTGCGAGGTCAAATCATGACGTCATTGATCTTCAGGTCGGAAAGTCGGAGCTCTAGAAAGAGGCCCGAGTTCGCGAGATCAAATCGTTTTTTTTTTCCCCAGACGTGTTTTGAACACACTGAAGTAGGAAGTCGAGATTTCCCAGTTGCTTTGAACGCGGCATTAACCCCAGAATAGTTTACCGACATCGGGGATAATCGACTAGATACAGCTGCGTACCGATTTCATATACATATTTTAAAATAATTGATAGACTGCAAATTGACCCCAAGAAGCCCAAACATATACATTTGCCTAAAACCTAATCATTTTAAACCTTGCTGACATTTGTATGCTTGGGAATACTTTGGAACAGATTTCCAAAATTTAAAATTAATTTGAGCTTATTTGGTGGTGTTTAATGTCCCCCCAAAAATAAAATAATATATTTGTTTTGCTCAGAACGTGGGGCGTAAAATCAAATCACCTGCGTCGTGTTGGGGAACCCTGGTTTACATTCTGGTTATGGTCCCTTGGCTCTCTCACGCACTCTCTGTTGGTGTCAGTCAAGAGAACGCACGCTCGAGACCCAGCAGTGGCTCTACTCTGGCTCAGTATGTTTCGCTTGCACATGGTTGGTTGGAGTTGCCAAGTATGTCCTCGTAGTGTACGCAATGTTTTTGGACTCTAATGGAACTTGCAATTTTTTGAATTGTCAAGACTCGATGTTGGTTGCATATTTATTTAAATGATAGCGAATCTATTTCGTAAAGAAAGCTGGCGGGATAGGTTACTCCGAAAGCAAAACTCCCGACGACCCGAACCAAGTGTACCTCTTCCGAGTTTTTGCGCAAGGTGATAGTGACGGTGACGACAGTTGAGCTGCCTTTATAGTTGGCTGAGAGGAACGAGTCGAATGCTTATGGATTACAACTCTGTGATTCTATGACAGGGTCGTCTCTTAGTGGATACATTAGGGAGGAGAATTGTGACGCTTTTATCGTCTGTTTCATCTTAACGCTTCTCCAACTTCTTGCGTTGGATAGTCGTTTTTAAAGAAGAACATGGCATCGGATACCACACCAGTGTTTTCGAAACAGGTGCTCCTGTGGCTGGTTGTAGGTAAGTTTTGGAGAGACGCGCAGCGCACCGCTTATCCTTGATGCCGCTCGAGGCTTTCTTTAATTCCATTTCTACAAATGATGCCTGGGCATGATGGTTTATCATTCATTAATGAATGATGAAAATAACATTATTCGATAGAAACTAGAAAGATGATAAATTATTGACATTAAAATAATGACCATCCCTTTCATCATGTCAAAGCATTGATTCATTAGTAATATAAATATTATTATATCATGTTAATATTTTTAGAGGTTCATATATTCAATCATAAACGTGCTTGTCTGAGCCTGAGGGTTGACTTGTGTATATATGGAAAGTCGTCGTCATGAATCCCAATTATGACATATCCTAAGGGCATTTTCAAATCATTTCGTGAAATGAGGACGCTCCAGTCATGGAAGGTCTAAGTGGCTTTTAAAAATGTCATGTCAATATGACATTTAGACTTTCCAGCAAGTTGGAGGTGCTCAAAACGGACCCATCCACACAAGTTAATTATCGGTTTTAATGAATCATGCAAAGCTCCCTCCTGCTGAGAAATGTATTTTACACTTCTCTTAACCAGCCTGCTGTGCTAAGGTCTGATGAGGGGTGTTGCAGTCTGTGCACACGCTTCACTTTGCTCCCTAGTTTTCCGCTCTCCATCAGCACGATCCACGTGGAGCCTCTCTATATTTCCTGTACACACACCGACTCACAGGACCAAGACATGGCTCCTCATAACTATTTAACTATTTCTGTCTAAGAATGGGCTAGCGTTCACTTGGCCTATTAAAAAGCTAGGGTTTTGGCGCTGTCTAGCCTACTGTTAAAACAGATGGAATATTTTGACCTACCTAACTGAGGTGATAATCATTTTCAAATGATAGTTCACATCATTCAATATTATATGATTAATATGATTTGTTTCCCGGATAAACCCGGCAATTGTGGATGCTTCGCATAGTACTGTAATGGTCTGTGGTGTTTAACTGTGAGAGTCTGAGTCATAACTGCAGAAGGCCACTGTGTGTTAGGACCCATATGATACAGCAGCTCTGACTTTTAAATGAGGGAACTCTTATTCATTTTTTATTTTTTTTATCTCAAAACTGAGTATTGAAATGGGAGCTTGTCATGCTAAAACATTCCTCCATTTTGTTTTGTTCATAACAGAATCTCAATCAATACACAACCCTTTGTGCAAAATGCGGTCCACACTACTGTACACTAAGAGCCCTGGCTAAAAATCACAAGAAAATCATATTTAAAACAAGCTCAAAGAGCATTTACATAGCTTGTCTCAGTCTCTCTATTTCCCTGTTGTCTAATTAAGCTTCATTTTTTAAAATGGCTTAAATGAGGGTGTAATTTCACTCTCTTACAAAACACAATACATTTAGCAGTATGTTTTATAGTTGTGTTATCCCTGCTGGTTGATCCAGTGAGGCATGCTTAGCTGCAGTGTTCTGATCCAGTGAGGCATGCTTAGCTGCAGTGTTCTGATCCAGTGAGACATGCTTAGCTGCAGTGTTCTGATCCAGTGAGGCATGCTTAGCTGCAGTGTTCTGATCCAGTGAGGCATGCTTAGCTGCAGTGTTCTGATCCAGTGAGGCATGCTTAGCTGCAGTGTTCTGATCCAGTGAGACATGCTTAGCTGCAGTGTTCTGATCCAGTGAGGCATGCTTAGCTGCAGTGTTCTGATCCAGTGAGGCATGCTTAGCTGCAGTGTTCTGATCCAGTGAGGCATGCTTAGCTGCAGTGTTCTGATCCAGTGAGACATGCTTAGCTGCAGTGTTCTGATCCAGTGAGACATGCTTAGCTGCAGTGTTCTGATCCAGTGAGACATGCTTAGCTGCAGTGTTCTGATCCAGTGAGGCATGCTTAGCTGCAGTGTTCTGATCCAGTGAGACATGCTTAGCTGCAGTGTTCTGATCCAGTGAGACATGCTTAGCTGCAGTGTTCTGATCCAGTGAGACATGCTTAGCTGCAGTGTTCTGATCCAGTGAGACATGCTTAGCTGCAGTGTTCTGATCCAGTGAGGAATGCTTAGCTGCAGTGTTCTGATCCAGTGAGGCATGCTTAGCTGCAGTGTTGTTCTGATCCAGTGAGGCATGCTTAGCTGCAGTGTTCTGATCCAGTGAGGCATGCTTAGCTGCAGTGTTGTTCTGATCCAGTGAGGCATGCTTAGCTGCAGTGTTGTTCTAATTAAACATGTACAATTAACAGAGGGCTCCTGAATAATGAGTGACTGTAGGGGTGCCAGATTATAGGGAACATTCTTGGGTGACGCCAACACTTCCTCCCCATGAAGCACCAGCATGCTTTTCCTATATGAGGTTATTCTCTGGCAAGGACTAAAATCTACAAACTGAACTAAGTTTGTCTTGTTTGCAATGCTGTGTTTCCTGTTTTGTCAGTTCTGTTTCTTTGGAACTCTGACCTCCTGTGAACCCTGTTTTTCATCATTACATAATGTCACTCAGAGGGAGTTTATCGAGCATTCAATCAGAGGTGCTGACAACAAGGCTGAAGTATTGACTTGTGGTGGGAAAAGGAGAGGAGGTGAAGTGAGGCCCAGAGGAGTTGGCTAAGTAGTTTAGGAGACAGAGTGGATGTGTACCGCTGGTAAGGAATTAAATGGAGGGGGTGAGGGAGGAGCGGACGAGGAAGACCTATTGGAGTTGGCTATGTAGCTTAAGAGACAGAGCGATGGTCTACCGCTGGTAGGGGGAAAACAATGACCCCATGGGATGACGGAAGCAGGGAGAGAAGTGTCAAGTTTGTCCCCCTCCCCCCTTTTTCAGAGCTGGCTTTGTGTGGCAATCAACACGGATCCTCTGAGATTCATTACCCTCACAGGTGACTCACCACTACTCTTTCTGGCCCTCTCTAACACACATAGACTTACACCCTCTCTCTGGCCCTCTCTAACACACATAGACTTACACCCTCTCTCTGGCCCTCTCTAACACACATAGACTTACACCCTCTCTCTGGCCCTCTCTAACACACATAGACTTACACCCTCTCTCTGGCCCTCTCTAACACACATAGACTTACACCCTCTCTCTGGCCCTCTCTAACACACATAGACTTACACCCTCTCTCTGGCCCTCTCTAACACACATAGACTTACACCCTCTCTCTGGCCCTCTCTAACACACATAGACTTACACCCTCTCTCTGGCCCTCTCTAACACACATAGACTTACACCCTCTCTCTGGCCCTCTCTAACACACATAGACTTACACCCTCTCTCTGGCCCTCTCTAACACACATAGACTTACACCCTCTCTCTGGCCCTCTCCAACACACATACTGCAGACATACAGTTCAAGTTGGTCAGTCATTCTTTTCATTTGTTTTGGATACATACTCTGCCCCTCTCCAACAGGACATTAAACGTCACCATTCCTAGGAGAAAGAATCAAATAAATGTCCCTGTTTGGTGAAGAGAATTCTTCTTACCTAGAGAGATGAATAAGAAATTGTGGAGGCGGGGCCGAGGTAGGCAGGAAGAATAAGTGGAGATTGGTGTTTTGGTTGTTTTATGACTACAGTTGTCAGCTCTGCTGTGTTCTCAGGTCCAGTTGGACTGGTGGGACAGGACCACTCACTTGTGATTGGACTGATTGGATCCATCTGTCGTGAACTACATTATGTCTGGAGAGATCAGGATGGAAACCTTGCCTTTTTTCATGTAGTTGTGCTCAAGTGTAACATGATAAATATCTGGATTTATCTTTAAAAACGACAGTATCTACAACTCTTTCTATGGTCAGTCTCCCATATTCAGTGAGCGGACTTCTGCCAAATGTAGCATGGCAATAGGCCAATATTTTTTTGCTTTACCTCTGTTCATGGCGCCCCACAACCTACATACAGCAGCATTATTTATTTCACTCAGTGGGCAGCAGAGCTGATTTTACAGGCCATTGGTTTTCATGCCTGTCTTATAAAGCACATTTAACCTTGTATAGCAAAAGCACCACATCCCTGCTGGCTGCAGACAGAGACGACCAATGGCTTCTCATTAGTGACCCAAAATCCAGGGAGTGAAGATATGAAAATACACTCCTCTCTTCCATTATGCATATCTCTATATATCTATCTCTTTCTATATATTTCTATGTATCTATATCTTTATCTCCATATATAGCTCTATCTATATATCTCTGTCGCTCTCTATATATATATCTATATCTCTATCTAGCTCTCTCTATATATCTATATATATCTCTATGTATCTTTATCTCATCTATATCTATATCACTATATATCTATCTAGCTCTCTCTCTCTCATATATATATATATACAGTGGGGCAAAAAAGTATTTAGTCAGCCACCAATTGTGCAAGTTCTCCCACTTAAAAAGATGAGGCCTGTAATTTTCATCATAGGTACACTTCAACTATGACAGACAAAATGAGAAGAAAACATCCAGAAAATCACATTGTAGGATTTTTAATGAATTTATTTGCAAATTATGGTGGAAAATAAGTATTTGGTCAATAACAAAAGTTTATCTCAATACTTTGTTATATACCCTTTGTTGGCAATGACAGAGGTCAAACGTTTTCTGTAAGTCTTCACAAGGTTTTCACACACTGTTGCTGGTATTTTGGCCCATTCCTCCATGCAGATCTCCCCTAGAGCAGTGATGTTTTGGGGCTGTTGCTGGGCAACACAGACTTTCAACTCCCTCCAGAGATTTTCTATGGGGTTGAGATCTGGAGACTGGCTAGGCCACTCCAGGACCTTGAAATGCTTCTTACGAAGCCACTCCTTTGTTGCCCGGGCGGTGTGTTTGGGATCATTGTCATGCTGAAAGACCCAGCCACGTTTAATCTTCAATGCCCTTGCTGATGATAGGCTTTGTTACTTTTGTCCCAGCTCTCTGCAGGTCATTCACTAGGTCCCCCCGTGTGGTTCTGGGATTTTTGCTCACCGTTCTTGTGATAATTTTGACCCCACGGGGTGAGATCTTGCGTGGAGCCCCAGATCGAGGGAGATTATCAGTGGTCTTGTATGTCTTCCATTTCCTAATAATTGCTCCCACAGTTGATTTCCTCAAACCAAGCTGCTTACCTATTGCAGATTCAGTCTTCCCAGCCTGGTGCAGGTCTACAATTTTGTTTCTGGTGTCCTTTGACAGCTCTTTGGTCTTGGCCATAGTAGAGTTTGGAGTGTGACTGTTTGAGGTTGTGGACAGGTGTCTTTTATACTGATAACAAGTTCAAACAGGTGCCATTAATACAGGTAACGAGTGGAGGACAGAGGAGCCCCTTAAAGAAGAAGTTACAGGTCTGTGAGAGCCAGAAATCTTGCTTGTTTGTAGGTGACCAAATACTTATTTTCCACCATAATTTGCAAATAAATTCATAAAAAATCCTACAATGTGATTTTCTGGATTTATTTTCTCATTTTGTCTGTCATAGTTGAAGTGTACCTATGATGACAATTACAGGCCTCTCTCGTCTTTTTAAGTGGGAGAACTTGCACAGTTGGTGGCTGACTAAATACTTTTTTGCCCCACTGTATATATCTATATCTCTCTCTATATATCTATATATCTATCTATATAGCTCTATCTAGCTCTCTCTCCCTATATATCCATCTATATATCTCTCTATCTATATGTATATATATATCTATCTCCATCTATATATCTCTCTATCTCTACCTATATATCTCTATGTATCTATCTCTCTATCTAGCTCTCTCTCTATGTATCTATATCTCTCTATCCATCTATATATATATATATATATATATATCTTGCTCTATATCTACATATCTCTCTATATAGCTCTATCTATATCTCTCCATCTATATATCTAGCTCTCTATCTATATGTATCTATATCTCTCTATCCATCTATATACAGTGCCTTGCGAAAGTATTCGCCCCCCTTGAACTTTGCGACCTTTTGCCACATTTCAGGCTTCAAACATAAATATATAAAACTGTATTTTTTTGTGAAGAATCAACAACAAGTGGGACACAATCATGAAGTGGAACGACATTTATTGGATATTTCAAACTTTTTTAACAAATCAAAAACTGAAAAATTGGGCGTGCAAAATTATTCAGCCCCCTTAAGTTAATACTTTGTAGCGCCACCTTTTGCTGCGATTACAGCTGTAAGTCGCTTGGGGTATGTCTCTATCAGTTTTGCACATCGAGAGACTGAAATTTTTTCCCATTCCTCCTTGCAAAACAGCTCGAGCTCAGTGAGGTTGGATGGAGAGCATTTGTGAACAGCAGTTTTCAGTTCTTTCCACAGATTCTCGATTGGATTCAGGTCTGGACTTTGACTTGGCCATTCTAACACCTGGATATGTTTATTTTTTAACCATTCCATTGTAGATTTTGCTTTATGTTTTGGATCATTGTCTTGTTGGAAGACAAATCTCCGTCCCAGTCTCGGGTCTTTTGCAGACTCCATCAGGTTTTCTTCCAGAATGGTCCTGTATTTGGCTCCATCCATCTTCCCATCAATTTTAACCATCTTCCCTGTCCCTGCTGAAGAAAAGCAGGCCCAAACCATGATGCTGCCACCACCATGCTTGACAGTGGGGATGGTGTGTTCAGGGTGATGAGCTGTGTTGCTTTTACGCCAAACATAACGTTTTGCATTGTTGCCAAAAAGTTCAATTTTGGTTTGATCTGACCAGAGCACCTTCTTCCACATGTTTGGTGTGTCTCCCAGGTGGCTTGTGGCAAACTTTAAATGACACTTTTTATGGATATCTTTAAGAAATTGCTTTCTTCTTGCCACTCTTCCATAAAGGCCAGATTTGTGCAATATACGACTGATTGTTGTCCTATGGACAGAGTCTCCCACCTCAGCTGTAGATCTCTGCAGTTCATCCAGAGTGATCATGGGCCTCTTGGCTGCATCTCTGATCAGTCTTCTCCTTGTATGAGCTGAAAGTTTAGAGGGACGGCCAGGTCTTGGTAGATTTGCAGTGGTCTGATACTCCTTCCATTTCAATATTATCGCTTGCACAGTAATCCTTGGGATGTTTAAAGCTTGGGAAATCTTTTTGTATCCAAATCCGGCTTTAAACTTCTTCACAACAGTATCTCGGACCTGCCTGGTGTGTTCCTTGTTCTTCATGATGCTCTCTGCGCTTTTAACGGACCGCTGAGACTATCACAGTGCAGGTGCATTTATACGGAGACTTGATTACACACAGGTGGATTGTATTTATCATCATTAGTCATTTAGGTCAACATTGAATCATTCAGAGATCCTCACTGAACTTCTGGAGAGAGTTTGCTGCACTGAAAGTAAAGGGGCTGAATAATTTTGCACGCCCAATTTTTCAGTTTTTGATTTGTTAAAAAAGTTTGAAATATCCAATAAATGTCGTTCCACTTCATGATTGTGTCCCACTTGTTGTTGATTCTTCACAAAAAAAATACAGTTTTATATCTTTATGTTTGAAGCCTGAAATGTGGCAAAAGGTCGCAAAGTTCAAGGGGGCCGAATACTTTCGCAAGGCACTGTATATATCTCTATCTATATCTCTATCTCTAGATATATATATATATATATATATCTTTCTATCTTTCTATTTCTATCTAAGCTCTATATCTATCTCTCATAAGTTTGGGGTCACTTAGAAATGTCCTTGTTTTTAAGAAAAGCACTTTTTTTGTCAATTTGATATTTTAAAATGGATCAGAAATACAGTATAGACATTGTTAATGTTGTAAATGACTATTGTAGCTGGAAACGGCAGACTTTTAAAGGAATATCTACATAGGTGTACAGAGGCCCATTATCAGCAGCCATCACTCCTGTTCCAATGGCACATTGTGTTAGGTAATCCAAGTTTATCATTTTAAAAGGCTAATTGATCATTAGAAAAGCCTTTTGCAATTATGTTAGCACAGCTGAAAACTGTTGTTCTGATTAAAGAAGCAATAAAACTGGCCTTCTTTAGAGTAGTCGAATATCTGAAGCATCAGCATTTGTGGGTTAGAATAAGGCTATATCGTAACAAAATGTGGAAAAAGTCAAGGGGTCTGCAGTATGGCTGTCCCCAAGATGGCACCCTATTCCCTAATATAGTGCACTACATTTAACCAGTGGAGATAGGGTGTAGGGTGCCATTTGGGATGCATTTCTCTCCACACTTTGTTTTATTGTCACATACACCTGATAGGTGCAGTGACATTTGTTGTTTTACTGGGTCATAGTAGTATGGCAACCTTGGGTAAATTAGGGGTAAGTGCTACAAGGCACATCGGCAGATTTTTTTTTAACCTTGTCAGGTATTCGAACCAGCAACCTTTTGTTTACTGTCCCAATGCTCTAACCGCTAGACTACCTATCGCTCTTTAACCACTAGTCACGGCCGTCTGAGCGAGAGAGTGAGGACAATTGCTCTCAGGGGCCAGTCATTCAGTGAGCAGCCAGCCACATATCTAGGGCCGTGACGGTAATTACAAGTATTTGTGGAGCTGTTTCCCATTGAAGCCCCCTGCGTGTGTATGTATCAGCACCGCTTCACGCCCTCAGCTGGACAACTCATTGTGTACCAACAACTCTCTGATCCAACTGAGCTGCGTGCTGCATGTTAAGGAAGTGCAAACCGCTCACAGAAGTATGATTTAGAGGGACACGCGCACACGTACATACGCACTGGTTGACTTGCCATTAGGCAGAAGAGGCAATTGCCTCAGGCCTCATGTCATCAAGCGGCATCATGAGCTGGCCATAAGAAAATAAATACAAATAAACCAATAAAATATTCTATGCTTGAGGCCTCCTCATGCTCCGCTCGAGGCATCATAAAATAATAATACAAAATCCCCCTCGAAATCCGTCTGTATGAGCCCGTGGCTGTGTCTCAATCCATTGCATCTGTTGATGTTCGGCCTTCTACATCCGTGGTGGAAGGTGGCTGAGCTACAGCGATGTTTGTCAGACCATTTGTCAATAATTTCGCTACACTCGCATTAACATCTGCTAACCATGTGACAAATTTAAAATTTGATTTGACCAGGAGACATCCCGAAAATCGGTCTTCTCACGAAAACATCTGTAGCATCCGGGACGTTTTGGGCTGCACTCTATACCCTTCTATAGGAAGTCGTAACTCTCATGAACACAATGGTGTGCTCCCTTTTGCTCGACAACCCCACAAGTGTCACAAGACGCAACTTTTGTCTTGCATATTCACCCTCTGAATGGCATACACACACTCCAAGGCTTAAACATCTTTCTTTAACCCGTCTCCTCCCTTTCATCTACACTGATTTGAAGTGGATTTAACAAGTGACATCAATAAGGGATCATAGCTTTCACCTGGATCCACCTGGTCCATCTATGTCATGGAAAGAGCAGGTGTTCTTAATGTTTTGTATACTCGGTGTATCTCTGATATAGGACAGACACTTCATTCCTTTTGATTCATTACATTTAGTTTCTGTTTTTCCATGCATCTGTTATTAAAGGGATTTATGTGGGCTAATAGCACTAAGGCCGAAATGTTTAATCAAATCATTTTTGTATATATTTTTTCATACCTACAGACGTCCTAAAATTCGAAATCAAATGGCTAAATGATCCTTGGTATGACCATCTTAATACAATTCTATATGTTAGCTCTGTTGAAAACCAGCCCTGGGTCATTAGACTATAGGGGGTATTTAATACATAATCCACAGCATAATTATTAACAAGACCACGCTTAGAGAGATATTCAGTGTCTGATTTATTGTTACGCATCTACCAATCACTGCCCTTCTTTATGAGGCTTTCGAAAAGCTCCTTGGTCTTTGTAGTTGAATCTGTGCTTGAAATTCAATACTTGATTGAGGGACCTTTATAGATGTTCAATGTATAGGGGACAGAGGAAGGGTAGTCATAAAAAATATATATTATTTCACACACAGTGAGTCGGATGTAATTTATGTGACTTGTTAATCCACATTTTACTACTGATCTTACTACTGAACAACTGTTTAGGCTTGCATGAAAAAAGGGTCTGAATACTTATGCAATTACTATTTTAAGTTAGCAAATGTTTATTAACCATGAAAACATGTTCACATTTTTTGTACCACTTTGGCATTAGATATTTTGACTAGATTGTTGAAAAAAAATTACAATTAGATACGTTTTAAATTTTAATCCCACTGAGTAATTTTGCATGTCGTTCTCTTTTTTGTCCGACTGCATCAGATACGTGAGCTACATGTAGGAAGACAAAGGGGCACTGTTCAAATCACATTTTATTTGTCACATACACATATTTTGCAGATGTTGTCATGGGTGTAGCGAAATGCTTATTTGCTTATTCGCTCGGATGCTTTCTCCGGTGAGAGAGTTTCAACTTGCGAACGGATGGAAAGTTGACGGGTGCACAGTGTTTGGATGTTGTAATTATTTTGGATGAATGTGCATAGGTAATCTAGTTTTTGAAGTGATTTGTTTGACAATCAAATCAAAACACATGCGTCAAATATAATTACCCTGACACCGAAATGCTTACTTACAATCCCTTAACCAACACTACAGTTTTAAGAAAATGCCCCCAAAAAGTAAGAGATAAGAAAAACAAATAATTAAAGAGCAGAAGTAAATAACAATAGTTGGGCTATGTACAGAGTTTGGGCTATGTACAGAGTCAATGTGCGGGGGCACCGGTGTCAGGGTAATTATGTACATGTAGGTTGAGTTATTAAAGTGGCTATGCATAGATAATAACAGAGAGTAGCTGGGGGGTGGGGGGCAATGCAATGGCTTGGGGGTGTAGAAGCTGTTTAGAAACCTCTTGGACCTAGACTTGGCGCTCCAGTACCACTTGCCGTGCGTTAGCAGAGAGACCAGTCTATGACTACGGTGGCTGGAGACTTTTGCAATGTTTAGAGCCTTCCTCTGACACGGTCTGGTATAGAGGTCCTGGATGGCAGGAAGTGATTGGCCCTGGTGATGTACTGAGCCGTACGCACTACCCTCTGTAGTGCCTTGCGGTCGGAGGCTGAGCATTTGCCGTACCAGGCAGTGATGCAACTAGTCAGGATGCTCTCGATGGTGCAGCTGTAGAACCTTTTGAGGACTCATGCCAAATCTTTTCAGTCTCCTGAGGGGGAATAGGTTTTGTTGTGACCTCTTCACAGCTGTCTTGGTGTGCTTGGACCATGTTAGTTTGTTGGTGATGTGGACGCCAAGGAACATGAAGTTTTCAAACTGCTCCACTACAGCCCCGTTGATGAGATGGGGGACGTGCTCGGTCCTCCTTTTCCTGTAGTCCACAATCATCTCCCTTGTCTTGATCACGTTGAGGGAAAGGTTGTTGTCCTTGCACCACACGGTCAGGTCTCTGACCTTCTCCCTATAGGCTGTCTTGTCATTGTTGGTGATCATGCCTACCACTGTTGTGTCATCAGAAAACTTAATGATGGTGTCGGAGTCATTCCTGGCTGTGCAGTTATGAGTGAACAGGGAGTACAGGTGGGGACTGAGCACGCACCCTGAGGGGCCCCCGTGTTGAGGATCAGCGCGGCGGATATGTTGTTACCTACCCATATCACCTGGGGGTGGCCTGTCAGGAAGTCCAGGATCCAGTTGCAGAGGGAGGTGTTTAGTCCCAGGGTCCTTAGCTTAGTGATGAGCTATGAGGGCACTATGGTGTTGAACACTGAGCTGTAGTCAAAAAATAGAATTCTTCTTCTTGTCCAGGTGGGAACGGGTAGTGTGGAGTGCAATAGAGATTGCATCATCTGTGGATCTGTTGTGGTGCGGTATGCGAATTGGAGTGGGTCTATGGTTTCTGGGATAATGGTGTTGATGTGAGCCATGACCAGCCTTTCGACGCATTTCTTTGCTACAGATGTGAGTGCTATTGGTCGGTGGTCATTTTAGGCAGGTTACCTTAGTGTTCTTGGGCTCAGGGACTATGGTAGTCTGCTTGAAGCATGTTGGTGTTACAGACTCGGACAGGGAGAGATTGAAAATGTCAGTGAAGACACTTGCCAGTTGGTCAGTGCATGCTCGGAGTACACGTCCTGGTAATTGTGAATGTTGACTTGTTTAAAGGTCTTACTCACATCGGCTGTGGAGAGCGTGATCACACAGTTGTCCAGAACAGCTGATCCTCTCATGCATGTTTCAGTGTTACTTGCCTCGAAGCGACCATAGAATTTATTTAGCTAATCTGGTAAGCTCGTGTCACTGGGCAGCTCTTGGCTGTGCTTCCCTTTTGTAGTCTGTAATAGTTTGCAAGCCCTGCCACATCTGACGAGTGTCGGAGCCGGTGTAGTACCATTCAGTCTTAGTCCTGTATTGACGCTTTGCCTGTCTGATGGTTCGTCGGAGGGCATAGCAGGATTTCTTATAAGCTTCCAGGTTAGAGTACCTTGAAAGCAGCAGCTCTAACCTTTAACGCAAATGTGACCTGTAATCCATGGCTTCCGTTTGGGGTATGTACGTACAGTCACTGTGGGACGACGTTCTCGATGCACTTATTGATAAAGCCAGTGACTGATGTGGTGTACTCCTCAATGCCATCGGAAGAATCCCGGTACATACTCCAGTCTGTGATAGCAAAACAACCCTGTAGTTTAGCATCGGCTTCATCTGATCACTTTTTTATAGTCTTAGTCAATGGTGCTTCCTGCTTTAATTTGTGCGTGTAAGCAGGAATCAGGAGGATAGCGTTATGGTCAGATTTGCCAAATGGAGAGCAAGGGAGAGCTTTGTACGTGTCTCTTTTGTGGAGTAAAGATGGTCTAGAATGTATTTCTCTCTGGTTGCACATTTAACATGCTGATAGAAATGAGGTAAAACTAATTTAAGATTCCCTGCATTAAATTCCCCGGCCACTAGGAGCGCTGCCTCTGGATGAGTGTTTTCTTGTTTGTTTATGGCGGAATGCAGCTCACTGAGTGCGTTTTTAGTGCCAGCCTCGGTCTGTGGTGGTATGTAGACAGCTACAAAAAATACAGATAAACTCTATAGGTAGATAGTGAGGACTACTGCTTATCATGAGCTACTCTACCTTAGGTGAGCAAAACCTTGAGCCTTCTTTAGATATCGTGCACCAGCTGTTGTTTACATATATGCATAGGCCCCCGCCCCATGTCTTACCAGATGCTGCTGTTCTGTCCTGCCGATAGTGTAAAACCCCCAGCCATATGTTCTTAATGTCGTCGTTCAGCCACGACTCGGTGAAACATAAGATATCACAGTTTTTAATGTCCCGTTGGTAGGATATACGTGCTTTCAATTCGTCCCATTTATTTTCCAGTGATTGAACGTTAGCTAGCAGAACAGAAGGCAAGGGCAGATTAGCCACTTATCAATCAGATGAAAACATCTGGTTGTGTTCTTGGCACAATAAATGTTAGTTAAATTACATGTCTTTTACTTTATCAATTTATTTTGTCATTCTCACACACACACACAGTTCAGTAACACTTTACTTGACACCTTGCGTTATGACATGGTCATGAAATGTCATAACAGCTGACAATGCATTTAGACCTGTTGTGACATATGTTACGTTATTTTATGGATGATTGACACCTACATAAGTGTCAAAATCCACAAAACCTACCATATGAGGAAAACCATTCCATTACAACACAGCCTACTTCTCAACAGTATTATTATGATATATGTTTTCTAAAATGGACCATATTAAATTATCATTGTAATTGCGCACACCTATGATGTCAGACATGTACCTACCCCAATGCTCTGTTGCTGATGACTGGGATTTCAGCAGAAGGACAAGACACACTCTTTTTGACTGATGACTGATATAATGGAGTGTGCTTGACAGGTCTATCTGGCTTACATAATTCTGATGGTTATGCTTCTTGACAGTGTTATAAAGGGTGTTTTCTTAGTCCAAGCAAAGTGGTCATAATAAATGTTCTCTCATTGTTTTCGTCACTGAGCAAATTTCAGGTCTGCTGAGCACAAACTTGAACGTTGTGAAAATTCTGTGCAACTTCCAGCATGCGTTTACTGTGAACCATGGCAGGCTGTACCCACTTTAATTTCCAGTTTCAGACAGTGGTCAAGTAGGCTGCTGTGGATGATGATAATGTAGACCTACCAGAGTGGCCTACCATCAAAAACAATGGTGAAAATGCATCCCATAACATGGAAATAGCTGCGCTATCATTCAGCCTACAGTAGCAGCCAATGCGTGGTGTTCAAAAAAAAACATGCAGGGCTTGACATTAACCTGTTTATCCACTGAAAATGTTGTTTGATTCAAGAAACAACTTTACAAAATAAAATGCATTTTATTATTCCCATACCATTATTACCTCCGCTATTGCTGACTACATCTTATCTTAAACTGGGCTAATAACTCACTAACTAGTAAAGGATACGAACACGTGCACACGTGGCTACATGCAACTCTCACTTTGATCTCAAAACAAGCACATCTACTCTCAACTGCTCATGCTGTAAACACAGTCCAGTTCAAAGTAAAAGGCACAGATCCATTATGGCAATGGTCTATTTGCATATAGGCCTACTGCAGCTCTGATTGGTTATGTTATGGTGTCACCGTTCTGTGTAGAGTACAGGCCTGAGTCGTGTCTGTCAATGTAATAGAATCCTACTCTGATGCGTTCTGCCTACAACAAAATATTTTGCATAGTTAGTTTTACATACTAAGTCTTGCACAGTTTATGTTTTGGTATGTTGCATTAAAGGTGACTAATATTGCATTTATTCAATCACAAGTCCCACATTAAAGGGAAAACTTGATAGTGTTAACCCTCCTGCTGTGTTCCGGTCGAATTAGACCGATTTTACAAGTTTTCTCTCTGAAAAATGGAGTTAATTTAATCTGATTGTCATAAGGTTCTATGACTTTGTCCACGCAGGGCATCTGAACACACAAAATACATTTGGATGATTTTCATAAAATGTTGGGTGTTCTATTTAACTTTTGTACACCTGTGGTGTTCCCGGTCAATAATGACCGGTCATTAGAAATATAATGGGTGAGACTACAATTAGTGTATAACGTTTTTAGTTCAGGCACATGCCCATTCATCAGATGGACATGCTTCCTCTCCCAGACCCCCACATGCATTTGTGTTTGAGCACACACACACACACCTCACTCCTCTTCTTGGCTTCCATGGCAACCCCTACAGGAACCTTTCCCCAATAGAATCTTTCTCCCACGGGAACCACAACTGCTGGCATTCTCACAAACAATCGTAACATGGTTTCAATATTACAGTTGAAGTCGGAAGCTTACATACACCTTAGCCAAATACATTTAAACTCAGTTTTTCACAATTCCTGACATTTTCATTCTAGTAAAATGTCAGAATAATAGTCATTTATTTCTGCTTTTATTTCTTTCATCACATTCCCAGTGGGTCAGCAGTTTACATACACTCAATTAGTATTTGGTAGCATTGCCTTTTAAATTGTTTAACTTGAGTCAAACGTTTCAGGCAGCCTTCCACAAGCTTCACACAATAAGTTGGGTAGATTTTTGGCCAGTTCCTCCTGACAGAGTTGGTGTAACTGAGTTAGGTTTGTAGGCCTCCTTGCTCGCACACACTTCTTCAGTTCTGCCCACACATTTTCTATAGGATTGAGGTCAGGGCTTTGTGATGGCCACTCTAATACCTTGACTTTGTTGTCCTTAAGCCATTTTGCCACAACTTTGGAAGTATGCTTGTGGGTTATTGTCCATTTGGAAGACCCATTTGGGACCAAGCTTTAACTTCCTGATTGATGTCTTGATGTTGCTTCAAAAATATCCACGTCATTTTCCATCCTCATGATGAGATCTATTTTGTGAGGTGCACCAGTCCCTCCTGCAGCAAAGCACCCCCACAACATGATGCTGCCACCCCCGTGCTTCACAGTTGGGATGGTGTTCTTCAGCTTGCAAACCTCCCCCTTTTTTCCTCCAAACATAACAATGGTCATTATGGCCGAAAAGTTATATTTTTGTTTCATCAATCCAGAAGACATTTCTCAAAAAAGTTCAATCTTTGTCCCCATGTACAGTTGCAAACCGTAGTCTGGCTTTTTTTATGGCGGTTTTGGAGCAGTGGCTTCTTCCTTGCTGAGCGGCCTTTCAGGTTATGTCAATATAGGACTCGTTTCCTCCAGCATCTTCACAAGGTCCTTTGCTGCTGTTCTGGGATTGATTTGCACTTTTCACACCAAAGTACGTTCATCTCTAGGAGACAGAACGTGTCTCCTTCCTGAGTGGTATGACGGCTGCGTGGTCCCATGGTGTTCATACTTGCGTACTATTGTTTGTACAGATGAACGTGGTACCTTCAGGCGTCTAGAAATTGCTCCCAAGGATGAACCAGACTTGTGGAGGTCTCTATTTTTTTCTGAGGTCATGGCTGATTTATTTTGATTGTCCCATGATGTCACGCAAAGAGGCACTGCGTTTGAAGGTAGGCCTTGAAATACATCCACAGGTACACCTCCAATTGACTCAAATGATGTCAGCCTATCAGAAGCTTCTAAAGCCATGACATAACTTTCTAGACTTTTCCAAGCTGTTTAAAGGCACAGTCAACTTAGTGTATGTAAACTTCTGACCCACTGAAATTGCGATACAGTGAATTATAAGTTAAATAATTTGTCGGTAAACAATTGTTGGAAAAATTACTTGTCAAAGTGTTTATAATCAGCTATAATGGAGTGGTCATTTTTGCCTGGGAACACAGAATTAATTTAACATGAAAGGAACACAACAGGAGGGTCAATAACTAAGGGGGAGAATTCCAGAAAGTTGAGTGAAGTTCAATCTCGTGCTTCTCTGCGCCGGACGATATTTATTCTGCAGACACGCATGTGCGCAGCTTAGAGGGAACATTAGTCATAATGCTTCTTGACATAAATAAAATGTATTTTCTACAAGTCATTTTAAAATATGATGAAAAAGACTGTAAATAATTCAAAGGATTTAAGGAACAAACTTTCAAACAAAAGGAAACTTCTTGCCAGGGAGAAAAAAACATTTGAATAAATGTTAATTTTGACACTTATCTAGGTGTCATAACCAGCCATAAAATAATGCAATATATGTCACGACGTGTAAATATATGGGTCATGTTATATTATGACAGGTTATGACGCTGGGTGTCAAGTGAAGTTTGTGTGGCTTTGTTTTTCTTTTACCAGATTGCTCAGGTCTGTTGTTGACCTATATTATCATAGTTGATGTCATGTTGAGTCCCTTGGCACATGAAGGTCATGATCATGACTGTCTTTGTCATATTTTCACAGAGTTAACGTTTAAGTGAACAGCAGTTTATGCCGGTAAAATACCACAGTGAATGACAAAGCCATATGCAAATAGAGTATATGTGTTACTGCCATAGGTTCTGCGTTTTATAGCTGTGACCTGCATTTATAGGCTCATTGGACCTCCTGAAAGATGCAGGATGGGGCTGTGACTATCCTTTAGCTGCATTAAGGGACAGGTGTAAGCTTAGCCGCTGGTGAATATTTGATGCTTCACTACGCAGTGTCAATAGGTGGTGGTAGTGAGGGAGACGTAGCCCGAGTCTTAAATGGAACCCTTTTCTCTACATAGTGCTCTACCTTTTACCCTATGGGCCCTTGTCAAAAGTTGTGCACTATAGGAAATAGGGTGCCATTTAGGATACAGACGAGCTTAGTTCAGTGGGCTGGCTCCTGGCTGGCAGCTCCCTGCATTAGCTAATTATTCATTATGCAGATCTGGTCTCACCCAGCCAGTCTCCAGACCAGCGCTGCTGCAGCACACTGTTAATTTATTGAGGACAGAAAATAAGGAGAGGCAGGATTCATCTACTCCTCTCTCTCTCTCTCTGTATCTGTCTCTCTGTATCTGTCTCTCTGTATCTGTCTCTCTCTGTATCTGTCTCTCTCTCTGTATCTGTCTCTCTCTCTGTATCTGTCTCTCTCTGTATCTGTCTCTCTCTCTGTATCTGTCTCTCTCTCTGTATCTGTCTCTCTCTCTGTATCTGTCTCTCTCTCTGTATCTGTCTCTCTCTCTGTATCTCTCTCTCTCCCTGTCTGTCTCTCTCCCTCTGTCTCTCTCTCTCCCTCTGTCTGTCTCTCTCCCTCTGTCTCTCTCTCTCCCTCTGTCTCTCTCTCTCCCTCTGTCTGTCTCTCTCCCTCTGTCTCTCTCTCTCCCTCTGTCTGTCTCTCTCTGCCTTTCTCTCTCTTTGTCAGTTTAACTCTCTCTCTGTCTCTCTCTCCGTCTCTGTCTGTCTCTCTCTCTCCCTCTGTCTCTCTCTCTGCCTCTTTCTCTCTCTGTTTGTCAGTTTATCTGTCTCTCTGTCTCTGTCTGTCTCTCTCTCTGTCTCTCTCTCTGCCTCTGTCTCTCTCTCTGCCTCTTTCTCTCTCTGTTTGTCAGTTTATCTGTCTCTGTCTGTCTCTCTCTCTCTCTCTCTCTGCCTCTTTCTCTCTCTGTTTGTCAGTTTATCTGTCTCTCTCTGTCTGTCTCTCTCTCTGTCTCTCTCCCTCTCTCTGCCTCTTTCTCTCTCTGTTTGTCAGAGTTGAACTTTCTCTGTCTCTCTCTCCCTCTCTCCCTCTCTCTGTCTCTGTCTCTCTGCCTCTTTCTCTCTCTGTCACAGTTTAACTTTCTCTCTGTCTCCCTCTCCCTCTCTCTCTCTCTCTCTCTCTCTCTCTCTCTCTCTCTCTCTCTCTCTCTCTCTCTCTCTCTCTCTCTCTCTCTCTCTGTCTCTCTGTCTCTCTGTCTCTCTGTCTCTCTGTCTCTCTCCCTCTCTCTGTTTGTCACAGAGTTTAACTTTCTCTCTCTTGATCAGCGAACTGTGTGCGTGCTTAGAGCTGAATGTGCCCAACCATGGGACCCAATCCATTACTCATCGTCATTGTGCTACAAAAGCTACTTCTCCCGGGTGGGTCCAAGGTGAAGCCTGCTCTGTGTCCCAAATGGCACCATATTCTCTACATAGTGCACTACTTTGACCAGAGCCCCACAATGTAGGGACCCTCTGACTACTGCTGCTCCCCTTATCACACTCTCTGGTGCAGGGGTGTCATGCACCCCAAAAATCTGAGGGGGCACAAAGTACGTGTTGTTGTAGACTGTTAGTCTGGAGCGGGGCTTAAGTCTGAACATTTTTTATTTTTCAAACACATGAAACAGCTTTTTCCTGCATTCTAAAGCCATAATCATTAGACCTAATTGTATGTAAAAAAAAAAAAACAATGTATATTTTTCTACTTAGCATATCTTAGCATACAGTGCTTTCAGAAAAGCATTCACACCCCTTGACTTTTTCCACATTTTGTTGTGTTACAACCTGAATTTAAAATGGAATTATGATTTGGAAATGTTTACAAATTAATTAAAAATAAAAAGCTGAAATGTCTTGAGTCAATAATTCTTCAACACCTTTTGTTAAGGCAAGCTTAAATAAGTAAAAATGTGCTTAATTTACAAGTCACATAGTAAGGTGCATGGACTCACTCTGTGTGCAATAATAGTGTTTAACATGATTTCTGAATGACTACCTAATTTCTGTACCTCACGCATACAATAATAAGTCAGGCAGGGAATTTCAAACACAGATTCAACCATAAAGACCAGGGAGGTTGTCCAATACCTCACAAAGAAGGGCACCTATTGGTAGATGGGTAAACGTTATTAATTGGATGGTGTATCAATACACCCAGTCACTACAAAGATACATGCATCCTTCCTAACTCAGTTGCCGGAGAGGGAGGAAACCGCTCAGGGATTTCACCATGAATCCAATAGTGACTTTAAAACAGTCAGAGTTACCCAGTCACTTGATAAGAAAAAATTGATGGATCAACAACATTGAAGTTTCTCTACAATACTAACCTAAATGACAGATTGAAAAGCAGGGAGACTGTACAGAATAAACATATTTCAAAACATGCATCCAAAAAGGCACTAAAGTAAAAACTGCAAAAAAAATGGCAAAGAAATGCATTTTATGTCGTGAATACAAAGCATTATGTTGGTACAAGTCCAACACAACACATCCCTGAGTACCACTCCATATTTTCAAGCATGACTGTGACTGCATCATGTTATGGGTTTGCTTGTCATTGGCAAGGCAGTTTTTTTTAGGATAAAAATAAACGTAATAGAGCTAAAATCCTAGAAGAAATCTTGTTTCAGTCTGCTTTACAACCGACACTGGGAGACAAATTCATCAATAACCTAAAACACAAGGCCAAATATGTACTGGAGTTGCTTACCAAGACAACATTGAATGTTCCTGAGTGGCCTAGTTACAGTTTTGACTTAAAATCGACTTGAAAATCTATGGCAAGACTTGAACATGGCTGTCTAGCAATGGTCAACAACCAACTTGACAGAGCTTGAAGAATTTTAGAAAGAACGTGCACATATTGTACAATCCAGATGTACAAAGGTGCCAAAGCTCTTAAGACTTACCCAGAAAGACTCACAGCTTTAGTCGCTGCCAAAGGTGATTCTGACATGTATTGACTTAAAGGTGTGAATACTTATGGAAATGAGAGATTTCTGTCATTTCATTTTCAATACATTTGCTAAAAAAAGTATAAAAACATGTTTTCACTTTTTCATTATGGGGTGTTTTGTGTAGATGGATATATGCATTTAGAAAAATTCAGACCCCTTTCCTTTTTCCACATTTTGTTACGTTACAGCCTTATGGATTCAATAGTTTTTTTTCCATCAATCTACCCACAATACCCCATAATGACAAAGTGAAAACAGATTTTTGCAAATGTATTAAATATAAAAACTAAAATATCTTATTTACTTAAGTATTCAGACCCTTTGCTGTGAGACTTGAAAATGTGTTCATGTGAATCCTGTTTCCATTGATCATCCTTGAGATGTTTCTACAACTTGATTGGAGTCCACCTGTAGTAAATTCAATTGATTGGACATGATTTGGAAAGGCACACACCTGTCTATATAAGGTCCCACAATTGGCAGTGGATGTTAGAATAAAAACCAAGCCATGTAGGTCATAGGAATTGTCCATAGAGCTACGAGACAGGATTGTGTCGAGGCACAGATCTGGGGAAGGGTAACAAAAAATGTCTGCAGCATTGAAGGTCCCCAAGAACACAGTGGCCTCCATCATTCTTAAATGGAAGAAGTTTGGAACCCCCAAGACTCTTCCTAGCCCAGCCAAACTGAGCAATCTGGGGAGAAGGGCCTTGGTCAGTGAGGTGACCAAAAACCTGATGGTCACTCTGACAGAGCTCCAGAGTTCCTCTGTGGAACTGGGAGAACCTTCCAGAAGGAATAACCATCTCTGCAGCACTCCACCAATCAGGCCTTAATGGTAGAGTGGCCAGATGGAATCCACTCCTCAGTAAGAGGCACTCGACGGCCCACTTGGAGTTTGCCTAAAGGCACCTAAAGACTCTCAGACCATGAGAAACGAGATTCTCTGGTCTGATGAAACCAAGATCGTACTCTTTGGCCTGAATGCCAAGCATCAAGTCTGTAGGAAACCTGGCGTCATCCCTACGGTGAAGCAAAGTACAGTGAGATCCTTGATGAAAACCTGCCCCAGAGCGCTCAGGACCTCAGATTTGGGCTAAGGTTCATCTTCCAACAGGACAACGACTCTAAGCACACAGCCAAGACAATGCAGGAGTGGCTTTGGGACAAGTCTCCTGAATGTCCTTGAGTTGCCCAGCCAGAGCCCGGACTTTAACCTGATTAGAACATCTCTCAGGAGAGACTTGAAAATAGCTGTGCAGCGACGCTCCCCATCCAAACTGACAAAGCTTGAGAGGATCTGCAGAGAAGAATGGGAGAAACTCCCCAAATACAGGTGTGCCAAGCTTGTTGACTCGAGGCTGTAATCATTGCCGATGGTGCTTCCACAAAGTACTGAGTAAAGGTTCTGAATACATATGTATTATTTCAGTTTTTATTTATTTATATATATATATACATTTGCTAAAATTTCTAAAAACCTGTCCTTAATGTTTTGTATACTCAGTGTATATACTGTATCTTGTCTGCACCTCTGGCTGTTCTCCTCTCCAGTAACTGTACTTTACCCTGGTGGGATTGATGTGTAGCCTAAAGCTAGGACGATAAACCCAAAATTTGTGACATCGACCATACAGATCACTTATCGCAGGCATTTAGCTCAAATTGTTCATTATGATACAGTGAGAGGAAAAAGTATTTGATCCCCTGCTGATTTTGTACGTTTGCCCACTGACAAAGAAATTATCAGTCTATAATTTTAATGGTAGGTTTATTTGAACAGTGAGAGACAGAATAACAACAAAAAAATCAAGATAAACGCATGTCAAAAATGTTATATAAATTGATTTGCATTTTAATGAGGGAATTAAGTATTTTATACATTGATGTGTGATGTTTAACTGTATTTTTGTGTAGGCCTACATATACAGTGGGGCAAAAAAGTATTTAGTCAGCCACCAATTATGCAAGTTCTCCCTCTTAAAAAGATGAGAGGCCTGTAATTTTCATCATAGGTACACTTCAACTATGACAGACAAAATGAGAAAAAAAAAATCCAGAAAATCACATTGTAGGATTTTTAATGAATTTATTTTCAAATTATGGTGGAAAATAAGTATTTGGTCACCTACAAACAAGCAAGATTTCTGGCTCTCACAGACCTGTAACTTCTTCTTTAAGAGGCTCCTCTGTCCTCCACTCGTTACCTGTATTAATGGCACCTGTTTGAACTTGTTATCAGTATAAAAGACACCTGTCCACAACCTCAAACAGTCACACTCCAAACTCCACTATGGCCAAGACCAAAGAGCTGTCAAAGGACACCAGAAACAAAATTGTAGACCTGCACCAGGCTGGGAAGACTGAATCTGCAATAGGTAAGCAGCTTGGTTTGAAGAAATCAACTGTGGGAGCAATTATTAGGAAATGGAAGACATACAAGACCACTGATAATCTCCCTCAATCTGGGGCTCCACACAAGATCTCACCCCTTGGGGTCAAAATGATCACAAGAACGGTGAGCAAAAATCCCAGAACCACACGGGGGGACCTAGTGAATGACCTGCAGAGAGCTGGGACCAAAGTAACAAAGTCTACCATCAGTAACACACTACTCCGCCAGGGACTCAAATCCTGCAGTGCCAGACGTGTCCCCCTGCTTAAGCCAGTACATGTCCAGGCCTGTCTGAAGTTTGCTAGAGAGCATTTGGATGATCCAGAAGAAGATTGGGAGAATGTCATATGGTCAGATGAAACCAAAATTAAAATTTTTGGTTAAACCTCAACTCGTCGTGTTTGGAGAACAAAGAATGCTGAGTTTTATCCAAAGAACACCATACCTACTGTGAAGCATGGGGGTGGAAACATCATGCTTTGGGGCTGTTTTTCTGCAAAGGGACCAGGACGACTGATCCGTGTAAAGGAAAGAATGAATGAGGCCATGTATCATGAGATTTTGAGTGAAAACCTCCTTCCATCAGCAAGGGCATTGAAGATGAAACGTGGCTGGGTCTTTCAGAATGACAATGATCCCAAACACACCACCCGGGCAATGAAGGAGTGGCTTCGTAAGAAGCATTTCAAGGTCCTGGAGTGGCCTAGCCAGTCTCCAGATCTCAACCCCATAGAAAATCTTTGGAGGGAGTTGAAAGTCCATGTTGCCCAGCAACAGCCCCAAAACATCACTGCTCTAGAGGAGATCTGCATGGAGGAATGGGCCAAAATACCAGCAACAGTGTGTGAAAACCTTGTGAAGACTTACAGAAAACGTTTGACCTCTGTCATTGCCAACAAAGTGTATATAACAAAGTATTGAGATACACTTTTGTTATTGACCAAATACTTATTTTCCACCATAATTTGCAAATAAATTCATTAAAAATCCTACAATGTGATTTTCTGGATTTTTTTTCTTCTCATTTTGTCTGTCATAGTTGAAGTGTACCTATGATGAAAATTACAGGCCTCTCTCATCTTTTTAAGTGGGAGAACTTGCACAATTGGTGGCTGACTAAATACTTTTTTGCCCCACTGTATAGGGGATAACCTTAGTCTCTTGGGATGTTCGTTGGGACCTCTCTCTTCATCTGCAAACCAACTTTCACAGCTTTCCACAGCTGAGGACAGAAAACATAAAAAAAACAGGATTCATTATGCTCAAATTAGACAGCACTGAATATTATCTTGCTATAATCTCCTCAACATTTTCTCCTCTAGGGACTGGAACTGGAGAATCTTTTCATAGTGTCCTCCCACAAAATTACCTGCCCTATCCAGTAGCCTACACTCTATTTCCCAACAGCGGGAGCTGCAATTTCACCCTCTTCCATGGCTGTTATCTACAAATGCGTTTGGATTTTAATTCACAATGATTACATCAAGATAGCTAGCTAATAGAAAGTTAGTTAGCTGATGACATTTAATTAACTTAGCTAAACAGTGTGTAAAGTTATCTCAGTTGAGTTAGCCTACAGTAGAGCTGGGCAATAAGGCCTAAAAATCACATCCAGATTTTTTTTCAAATTTATGGCCGATTCACAATATACAGTACCAGTCAAAAGTTTGGACACACCTACTCATTCAAGGGTTTTTCTTTATTTTTATTATTTTCTACATTGTAGAATAATAGTGAAGACATCAAAACTATAAAATGACACATATGGAATCATGTAGTAACCAAAAAAGTGTTAAACAAATCAAAATATATTTGAGATTCTTCAAAGTAGCCACCCTTTGCCTTGATGACAGGTTTGTGCACTTTTGTTAACGTCTACTCTATTGCATTAAAATAATGTTTTTGTGTCCATATGACAGATTCTGTCAGAGGAAGAAACAATTTGAAACCGCTCGTCAGAGAGGAAGAGGTGATCTGTGGTAGGGGCTTGGTGTATGTGTAAGTTTCACACAGCCGACAGTCATTGCACACAGCACAGTAGCGGAGGAACCAAAAAAACAACATGAGAACAAGCGGCCTATACAGGCATGTGGAATATCGCACCAAAACATACATTCTAATGAATTAAGTATATTGCCTAGCCTACAAAGTGGCCTCCTGTAGCTTATAATACATCAGGTTTTTTTAATGTAAAAAACAATTTACTTACTTGAATAGGTTCTCCTACTGTCTCCATTTTTTGGTGTCCTTACATAAACAAAATAAAGGGCAATCTTCACAATATTTTTGGTGGTAGCAAAGAGCAGCCAGCAGCCATGTGGACAAGGGAAAAAGTTTTTGTCACCAGAACGGTTTATAATGTGTAGAATGTGAATGTGTTTGACTTTACCAGCGTAATCCACTTTAAATTTCAATAACTATGAAAGACTGTCAGCCACACTTTAATAACTTGAAAACTAGCACCTGATACTAGCATATGTTACAACAACAACCTGCACGGAACACAGTGATGCACATAACACTCAGCAGCCCATCTACGGGCGTGTGGGGCAAGGTCCTTGAAATCTAACATCCAATCCAAATCTTGCTGCTGGGAGCCAGCGGACCATTCAAACCGTTTTTCCAAAACCAAATTATCCAGACCTCCCCTGGAGGCGCGACAACGACATGATTTTTGAGTTATGGCAACGCAAGACTAAGGGAATAGAAATGAGCTGAAAATGAAAGCCTCATTTTTCTCAGGACTCCAAAGCTTATGAATAAATGTGTCTGTGTGAATGTTGTTGGAGTTTCTGTTGACAGCTCGTATCATATCAAGAGGTCTCCACAGAGGAAAACAGACAGACAGGGCTCCTGACAGCTAGGGGCCGGGGGCAGGAACAGGCTCACTCCGCTCTGCGCTAATCATGACATCACCACCCCCTTTCCTCTCCTCTCCCAAAACAACTCTGATACATTGTGGAATTGTATTCATCCACCTCCATCCCACTCTGTTTCTCCTCTGTCTCTCTCTGTTGTGTCTGTGCCGTGAGGTGTCTCTCATCCAGTGGTGGGGACTACCTTTGCCAGCCAGCCAGCCAGCAAGCAAAAAAAACTCTGACAGCTATTTTCTTTTTACTCTGAATCTTAATATATTGTGTACACCAGAAAGTGAGTGGCTTTGGGCTATTATTGTTCAGTCAAACATCTACCACTGCTGTGCTGGAACCATTAAATTGGGCTGCTGCCGTATGAGTAATGAGTTTAATCACCTCTATACAGATGAAGTCAAATGCTGCAGGAGTCCCACCAGTATTGGCTTTCTGCTCACCTCTCTGATATAGACACAGAGGCTTTGTAGAGGCTGTGCTTGGGTTGCATGGGTAGGTATTCGTGTGTCCATCGTCCATCCCCCAACAAATTATTGGCAACAAATGGAGAGAGAGAGAGCAGGGCAAGCTGTCTGTGTTTCACCGCTGGCTGGCAGCTGCAGGACCTAATGGGGATGTGGAAGGTGTAATGGGTGTGAGTGATCCATCACCAGAGGTGACAGATCAGTGCCACAACAATTACCATAACACACAGGGTATACAGTGCCTTCAGAAAGTATTCATACCCCTTGACTTATTCCACATTTTGTTGTTACAGCCTAAATTCAAAATGGATTCAATAGATTTTTTTTATTTCACCAATCTACACACACTAGCCCATAATGACAAAGTGAAAACATTTTTTTAGAAATCTTTACAAATTGATTGAAAATGAAATACAGAAATATCTAATTTACATAAGTATTCACACCCCTGAATCAATACATGTCCGAATCCCCTTTGGCAGTGATCACAGCTGTGAGTCTTTCTGGGTAAGTCTCTAAGAGCTTTGCACACCTGGATTTTACAGTATTTGCCCAGTATTCTTTTCTAAATTCTTCAAGCTCTGTCACATTGGTTGTTGATCATTGCTTGCAATGGCAGACTTATCATTAGGCTGAAGAAGCAATTGCCTCACATGGGGCGGCAGGGTAGCCTAGTGGTTAGAGCGTTGGACTAGTAACCGGAAGGTTGCAAGTTCAAACCCCCGAGCTGACAAGGTACAAATCTGTCGTTCTGGCGCTGAACAGGCAGTTAACCCACTGTTCCTAGGTCGTCATTGAAAATAAGAATTTGTTCTTAACTGACTTGCCTAGTTAAATAAAGGTAAAATAAATAAATCAAGGGGTCTCATGAGCTGGGCATAAAACAAATATATTTTTAAACAACAAAATATGATTTCTCTGCCTTCTGCATCATCTGCGGTGTAAGGAGGCGGAGCTACAGCAGAACCAGGAGACGTTCCCAAAATTGGTCTTCTCATGAAAACATCTGTAGTGTCCGAACATTTTGAACGGCACTCCCCTCTATGGAACTGGGAGAAGGGGAGTCTCACCAACAGTATGGTGTTCACTGTTTTGCTCTACTACCCCACAAGTGCCACGAGACTTGTATGAAGGTAAGCCAGTACTGGGCCGAGAAATGAATGGAAATGAATAAGGCATTTCCACGTAAAAGGTATATGGGTAATTCAACGATTCTTCTTTCCTGAGCTCTCAGATATGAGAGACACTTCAAAACATACTTTTATTTACTATCAAAAGGAAGTACCTGTTTTTCCGTGAATCTGTTATTAAACGCGTTTCTATGGGCTAAAGCAGTAAGGCCAAATTCAATGTTTCATCAAATCATTTTTGAATATATATTTTTTTTACACCTACAGGGGTCCTAAAAATCTAAATCAAATAGCTAAATGATCTTTGGTATGACCATCTTAAAACAATTCCATATGTTAGTTTAGTAGAAACCCAGGTGCCGCTGATAATACTGCAGCATTTTCAAGTCAGTCAGAGGACATGTCCTGTACAGTGCCTTAAAAAGGTATTCATACATCTAAATATTTAATTGTGTTAGAAAGTGGGATTAAAACCTACCTAAGATGTCACCTATTGAACAACTCTGCCAAGCAGACCAACCACTGTTCAAGACCATTTCCTGTGTCTACGATGCTCTTATGTCAGGACTAACACTGCCTGAGCTAGATAAACCCCGACTTAGATGGGAAAAAGATCTGGGTATTGATCTTGATGAGGATCTATGGAGTGACCTATGCAGGGATGGTGTTACATCCACATTGAACTCCAGATACAGACTGCTCCAGTTTAATTTCCTCCATCAGCTCTATATCACCCCATCTAGACTGCACAAGTTCAACCCAGATATCTCCTCCCTATGTTTTAGATGTGGCTCAGATGAAGGAACATTCCTCCATTCCACTTGGCAGTGTTCAAAACTACACTGTTTCTGGCAGGGGGTATGCGATACCATATCCTCAATTCACGGGGTTGCATTCCCTTGAGACCCGGAGGTCTGTCTACTGGGTAACTTTACTAACACCAATCTTAGGCAAAGCCATACTATAAAGCTAACAGAAATATTGCTAGCGATTGCCAAGAAATGTATTGCCTTGAAATGGAAATTGGATTCCTCCCTGCCAGTTGCAATGTGGCTATCGGAAGTTAATAGTTGTATCCCTTTGGAGAAAATCACTTACTGCTTGAGGAATAAGTTAAAGACATTTTACAGAATTTGGCAACCTTTTATTGACTATATGGAGAATCTCCCCCCACATCTCATTGATTGAATCTTTATATAATCCTCACATAATGTTTCACACGTAATGTATAATATGTAGCCTACTGCAGGTGATCCAATGTCTCGTTATAATTTTTTCCTTATTGTATGTTTGTGTATATAATTAGAATTATTTTTTTTTGTTGTTACGCTCGTCTGTTACTGTCACTTTGTCCTATCGTTGTCTAATATCTTTTCACTTTTGTTTTGAATGATTTTAATTGGAAAATGCAAAAAAAAAAAAATTTTTTTTAAAGAAAGTGGGATTAAAATGGCTTTAATTGTAATTTTTTGGTCAACAATCTACAATATAAAAAAGATTCCTAGAAGTTAAACTAAAATATAATATAGTTTTTTACTAAAATATAGTCGTTGCGTAAGTATACAGCTCTCTGTCAATACGTTTAGAAACACTTGGCAGCGATTACATCTGTGAGCCTTCTTGGGTAAGTCTCTAAGAGCTTTACACACCTGGATTGTATCATTTTTATGATTCTTCAAGCTAGGTTAGACAGCAATGTTCAAGTCTTGCCATAGATTTTCATAAAGATTTATGATAACTGTAACCCTGGAACTTTCACTGTCATCTTGTTAAGCAACTTCACTGTTGATAAGCAGCAGTCGTGGCCAAAAGTTTTCAGAATGACACAAATATTAATTTCCACAAAGTTTGCTGCTTCAGTGTCTTTAGATATTTTTGTCAGATGTTACTATGAAATACTGAAGTATAATTACAAGCATTTCATAAATGTCAAAGGCTGCATTAACTTGACAATTACATGAAGTTGATGCAAGAGTCAATATTTGCAGTGTTGACCTTTCTTTTTCAAGACCTCTACAATCCGCCCTGGCATGCTGTCAATTAACTTCTGGGCCACATCCTGACTGATGGCAGCCCATTCTTGCATAATCAATGCTTGGAGTTTGTCAGAATTTGTGGGTTTTATTTGTCCACCCGCCTCTTGCGGATTGACCACAAGTTCTCAATGGGATTAAGGTCTGGGGAGTTTCTTGGCCATGGACCCAAAATATCGATGTTTTGTTCCCTGAGCCACTTAGTTATCACTTTTGCCTTATGGCAAGGTGCTCCATCATGCTGGAAAAGGCATTGTTCGTCACCAAACTGTTCCTGGATGGTTGGTAGAAGTTGCTCTCGGAGGGTGTGTTGGTACCATTCTTTATTCAGTGCTGTGTTCTTAGGCAAAATTGTGAGTGAGTCCACTCCCTTGGCTGAGAAGCAGCCCCACACATGAATGGTCTCATGATGCTTTACTGTTGACATGACACAGGACTGATGGTAGCGCTCACCTTGTCTTCTCCAGACAAGTTTTTTACGGATGCCCCAAACAATCGGAAAGGGGATTCATCAGAGAAAATGACTTTACCCCAGCCCTCAGCAGTCCGATCCCTGTACCTTTCTCAGAATATCAGTCTGTCCCTGATGTTTTTCCTGGAGAGAAGTGGCTTCTTTGCTGCCCTCCTTGACACCAGGCCATCCTCCAAAAATCTTTGCCTCACTGCGCGTGCAGATGCACTCACACCTGCCTGCTGCCATTCCTGATCAAGCTCTGTAATGGTGGTGCCCCGATCCCGCAGCTGAATCAACTTTAGGAGACAGTCCTGGCGCTTGCTGGACTTTCTTGGGCACCCTGAAGCCTTCTTCACAACAATTGAACCGCTCTCCTTGAAGTTCTTGATGATCCGAGAAATGGTTGATTTAGGTGCAATCTTACTGGCAGGAATATCCTTGCCTGTGAAGCCCATTTTGTGCAAAGCAATGGTGATGGCACGTGTTTCCTTGCAGGTAAACATGGTTGACAGAGGAAGAACAATGATTCCAAGCACCATCCTCCTTTTGAAGCTTCCAGTCTGTTATTCGAACTCAATCAGCATGACAGAGTGATCTCCAGCCATGTCCTCGTCAACACTCACACCTGTGTTAATGAGAGAATCACTGACATGATGTCAGTTGGTCTTTTTGTGGCAGGGCTGAAATGCAGTAGAATTTTTTGGGGGGGATTCAGTTCATTTGCATGGCAAAGAGGGACTTTGCAATTAATTGCAATTCATCTGATCACTCTTCATAACATTCTGGAGTTAATGCAAATTGCCATCATACAAACTGAGGCAGCAGACTTTGTGAAAATTTATGTTTGTGTCATTCTCAAAACTTTTGGCCACGACTGTAGATTTGGCCTTGTGTTGTAGGTTATTGTACTGCTGAAAGGAGAATTCATCTCCGTGTCTGGTGGAAAATAAATGGTTAGCTCCCTCTTGTCTCTTTTTTTATCCTGAAAAACTCCCCAGTCCTTTAATGATTTTGCTGTATGACTTTAGGGCCTTGTTGCAAACAGAATGCTTGTTTTGGAATATATTTATTCTGTACAGGCTTCCTCTCTTTTGTTGTTATTTTTCTGGGTGGGTAGCTTTAATATTGCAGATAGATTGTAGCTTCCATCAATATAATTGTCTACATCACTTCCAATACCCCATGTATTTTTTTGCAAATACTGTATATACATTTGAAGTTGGAAGATTACATACACCTTAGCCAAATACATTTAAACTCAGTTTTTCACAATTCATGACATTTAATTCTTGTAAAAATCACTGTTTTAGGTCAGTTAGGATTACCACTTTATTTTAAGAATGTGAAATGTCAGAATAATAGTATAGAAAACAATTTATTTCAGCTTTTATTTCTTTCATCACATTCCCAGTGTGTCAGAAGTTTACATAAACTCAATCGGTATTTTGTAGAATTGCCTTTAAAACTTGGGTCAAACATTTCGGGTAGCCTTTTTTAAGCTTCCCATAATAAGTTGGGTGACTTTTGGCCCGTTCCTCCTGACAGAGCTGGTGTAACTGAGTCAGGTTTGTAGGCCTCCTTGCTCGCACACGCTTTTTCAGTTCTGCCCACAAATGTTCTATGGGATTGAGGTCAGGGCTTTGTGATGGCCACTCCAATACCTTGACTTTGTTGTCCTTAAACCATTTTGCCACTTTGGAAGTATGTTTGGAGTCATTGTCCATTTGGAAGACCCATTTGTGACCAAGCTTTAACTTCCTGACTGATGTCTTGAGATGCTACTTCAATATATCCACATCATTTTCCATCCTCATTACGCCATCTATTTTGTGAAGTGCACCAGTCCCTCTTGCAGCAAAGCACACCACCAACATGATGCTGCAAGCCCTGTGCTTCATGGTTGGGATGGTGTTCTTCGGTTTGCAAGCCTCCCCCTTTTTCCTCCAAACATAACAATGGTCATTATGGCCAAACAGTTCTGTTTTTGTTTCATCAAACCAGAGGACATTTCTCCAAAAAGTACCATCTTTGTCCCCATGTGCAGTTGCAAACTGTAGTCTGGCTTTTTTATGGCGGTTTTGGAGCAGTGGCTTCTTCCTTGCTGAGCGGCCTTTCAGGTTATGTCAATATAGGACTAATTTGACTGTGGATATAGATACTTTTGTACCTGTTTCCTCCAGCATCTTCACAAGGTCCTTTGCTGTTGTTCTGGGATTGATTTGCACTTTTTGCACCAAAGTACGTTCATCTCTAGGAGACAGAACGCGTCTCCTTCCTGAGCTGCATGACGGCTGCGTGGTCCCATGGTGTTTATACTTGCATACTATTGTTTGTACAGATGAACGTGGTACCTTTATGCATTTGGAAATTGCTCCCAAGGATGAACCAGACTTGTGGAGGTCCACAACATTCTTTCTGAGGACTTGGCTGATTTCTTTAGATTTTCCCATGATGTCAAGCAAAGATGAACTGAGTTTGAAGGTAGGCCTTGAAATACATCCACAGGTACACCTCCAATTGACTCAAATGATGTCAATTAGCCTATCAGAAGCTTCTAAAGCCATGACATCCTTTTCTGGAATTTTCCAAGCTGTTTAAAGGCACAGTCAACTTAGTGTATGTAAACTTCTGACCCACTGGAATTGTGATACAGTGAATTATAAGAGAAATAATCTGTCTGTAAACAATTGTTGGAAAAATTACTTGTGTCATGCACAAAGTAGATGTCCTAACCGACTTGCCAAAAATATAGTTTGATAGCAAGAAGTTAGTGTAGTGGTTGAAAAATTAGTTTTAATGACTCCAACCTAAGTGTATGTAAACTTCCGACTTCAACTGTATATATATACACATACATACATACATACATACACACATATTAATACATAAGAAAAAGTATGTGAACCCTTTAGAATTACCTGGATTTCTGCATAAATGTGTCATATCATATCATATCATATCATCATATGAAATCATCATTTGATCTGATCTTCATCTAAGTCACAACAATAGACAAACATAGTTTGCTTAAACTAATAACACACAGACAATTATATGTTTTCATGTCTTTATTGAACACACCGTGTAAACATTCACAGTGCAGGGTGGGAAAAGTATGTGAACCCTTGGATTTAATAACTGGTTGACCCTTCTTTTTGCAGCAATACCCTCAACCAACTATTTTCTGTGATTGCGGATCAGACCTGCACAACGGTCAGGAGGTATTTTGGACCGTTCCTCTTTACAAAGCTGTATCAGTTCAACAATATTCTTGGGATGTCTGGTGTGAATCGCTCTCTTGAGGTCATGCCACAACATCTCAATCGGATTGAGGTCAGGACTGGGCCACTCCAGAAGGTGTATTTTCTTCTGTTGAAGCCATTCTCTTGTTGATTTGAGTTTGAGTTTATTTTATTTTTTACAGTGGCAGTGCACAACGTTTCAGTAAAACTGCCGGTTTTAGCCAGCTGGCTAATTTTCAACCGAAGTCCCTGGGCAGGTACATCTTTGTTTTTTAACTTTTGTGTTTTTAGTCGTGGTCCTGTTGCATCACCCAACTTCTGTTCAGCTTCAATTGGCGGACATATAGGCTTACATTCTCCTGCAAAATGTCTTGATAAACTTTGGAATGAATTTTTCCGTCGATGATAGCAAGCTGAGGCAGCAAAGCAGCCCCAAACCATGATGCTCCCTCCACCATACTTTACAGTGAGGATGAGGTTTTGATGTTGGTGTGCTTTTCCTTTTTTTCTCCACACATAGTGTTCCTTCCAAACAACTCAACTTTAGTTTCATCTGTCCACAAAATATTTTGCCAGTAGCGCTGTGGAACATTCAGGTGCTCTTTTGCGAACCTCAGACGTGCAGCAATGTTTTTTTTGGACAGCAGTGGCTTCTGCTGTCGTGTCCTCCCATGAACACCATTCTTGTTTAGAGTTTGACGTATCGTAGACTAGACAACAGAGATGTTAGCATGTTTCAGAGATTTCTGTAAGTCTTTAGCTGACACTCTAGGATTCTTCATCTCCTCATTGGGCATTCTGCGAGGTGCTCTTGCAGTCCTCTTTGCATGACGACCACTCCTAGGGAGAGTAGCAACAGTGCTGAACTTTCTCCATTTATAGACAATTTGTCTTACCGTGGACTGATGAATATCAAGGCTTTCAGAGGTACTTTTGTAACCATTTCCAGCTTTACGCAAGTCAGACCTTTGAGATCTATTTTGTTCAAGGCATGGTTCACACCAGGCAATGCTTCTTGTGAATAGCAAACTCAAATTTTGTGAGTGTTTTTTATAGAGTAGGGCAGCTCTAACTAACATTTCCAATCTCGTCTCATTAATTGGACTCAAGGTTAGCTGACTCCTGACTCCAATTAGCTTTTGGAGAAGTCATTAGCCTTGTGGTTCACATACTTTTTCCAACCTACACTGTGAAAGTTTAAATTATGTATTCAATATAGACAAGAAAAATACAATAATTAGTGTGTTATTAGTTTAAGCACACTGTGTTTGTCTATTGTTGTGACTTCAGATCAGATCACATTTTATGACCAATTTTTGCAGAAATCCAGGTAATTCTAAAGAGTTCACATACTTTTTTTGCCACTAGAATCACAGCCATATATATATATATATATCCCCCCCAAGCAGACACATCGATGGCCCTGAATTAACTTCATTGGACTCTATGTAAACTGGAAACCACATATCCTGAGGCTGCATTCATTGTAGTTGGTGATTTTAACATGGCTAATCTGAAAACAAGACTCCCTAAATTTTATCAGCATATCGAATGAGCTACCCGGGCGGAAAATCCTGGACCATTGACCATCTAACTTCCGCGACGCATACAAAGCCCTGCCCCGCCCTCCTTTTGGAAAATCTGACCACGACTCCATTTTATTCCCCCCAGCCTATTGACAGGAACTAAAACAGGTAGCACCCGTGCTCAGGTCTGTTCAGCGCTGGTCCGACCAATCTGATTCCACACTTCAAGATTGCTTCGTTCACGTGGACTGGGATATGTTCCGCATAGCGTTGGACAATAACATTGATGAATACGCTGATTCGGTGAGCGAGTTTATTAGCAAGTGCATTGGTGATGTTGTATCTACAGCAACTATTAAAACCTTCCCCAACCAGAAACCGTGGATTGATGGCAGCATTCTTGCAAAACTGAAAGCGCGGACCACTGCTTTTAATCAGGGCAAGGCGACCGGAAACATGACCGAATACAAATAGTGTAGCTATTCCCTCTGCAAGGCAATCAAACAAGCTAAGCATCAGTATAGAGACAAAGTAGAGTCGCAATTCAACAGCTCAGACACGAGAGGTATGTGGCAGGGTCTACCATCAATCATGGGCTACAAAAAGAAAACCAGCCCCGTCGCGGACCACGATGTCCTGCTCCCAGACAAACTAAACAACTTCTTTGCTCGCTTTGTGGACAATACAGTGCCAACGACACGGCCCGCTACCAAAACCCGCAGGCTCTCCTTCACCGCAGCCAACACGAGTAAATCATTTGAACGTGTTAACCCTCGCAAGGCTGCCGGCCCAGACGGCATCCCTAGCCGCAACCTCAGAGCATGCGCAGACCAGCTGGCTGGTGTGTTTACGGACATATTCAATCAATCCTTATCTCAGTCTGCTGTTCCGACAAGCTTCAAGAGGGCCACCATTGTTCCAGTTCCCAAGAAAGCTAAGGTAACTGAGCTAAACGACTACCACCCGTGGCACTCACCTCGGTCATCATGAAGTGCTTTGAGAGATTAGTCAAGGATCATATCACCTCCATCCTACCTGACACCCTAGACCAACTCAAAGTTGCTTACCGCCCCAATAGGTCCATAGACGACGCAATCGCAATCACACTGCACACTGCCCTATCTTGACATGAGGAATACCTATGCAAGAATGCTGTTCATCGACTACAGCTCAGCATTTAACACCATAGTACCCTCCAAACTCGTCATTACGCTCCAGACACTGGGTCTCAACCCCGCCCTTTAGCAACTGGGTCCTGGACTTCCTGACGGGCCGCCCCCAGATGGTGAGGGTAGGAAACAACATCTCCACCCCGCTGATCCTCAACACTGGGTCCCCACAAGGGTGCGTTCTCAGCCCTCTCCTGTACTCCCTGTTCACCCATGACTGAGTGGCCATGCACGCCTCCAACTCAATCATCAAGTTTGCAGACGACACTACAGGTGAGGGCCCTCGGAGTGTGGTGTCAGGAAAATAACCTCACACTCAACGTCAACAAAACAAAGGAGATGATCGTGGACTTCAGGAAACAGTAGAGGGAGCACCCCCCTATCCACATCAACGGGACAGTAGTGGAGAAGGTGGAAAGTTTTAAGTTCCTCGGCATACACATCACGGACAAACTGAAATGATCCACCCACACAGACAGAGTGGTGAAGAAGGCGCAACAGCGCCTCTTCAACCTCAGGAAGCTGAAGAAATTTGGCTTGTCACCAAAAACACTCACATACAGATGCACAATCGAGAGCATCCTGTCGGGCTGTATCACCGCCTGGTACAGCAACTTCTCTGCCCACAACCTTAAGGCTCTCCAGAGGGTAGTGAGGTCTGCATAACGCATCACCGGGGGCAAACTACCTGCTCTCCAGGACACCTACACCACCCAATGTCACAGGAAGGCCAAAAAGATCATCAAGGATAACAACCACCCGAGCCACTGCCTGTTAACCCCGCTATCATCCAGAAGGCGAGGTCAGTACAGGTGCATCAAAGCTTGGACCGAGACATTGAGTGGCTGCTGCCAACATACTGACTCAAATTCTAGCCACTTTAATAATTACAAATTGGATGTAATAAATGCATCACTAGTCACTTTAAGCTATTCCACTTTATATAATGTTTACATACCCTACACTTCTCATCTCATATGTATTTACTGTACTCTATACCATCTACTGCATCTTGCCTATGCCATTAGGCCATCGCTCATCCATATATATTTTTATGTCCATATTATATTATTCATTCCTTTACACTTGTGTGTATAAGGTAGTTGTGAAATTGTTAGGTTAGATTACTTGTTGGTTATTACTGCATGGTCGGAACTAGAAGAACAAGCATTTCGCTACACTCGCATTAACATCTTCTAACCATGTGTATGTGACAAATAAAATTTGATTTGATATATACAGATACATACATACACAAAGTATTGAGATAAACTTTTGTTATTGACCAAATACTTATTTTCCACCATAATTTGCAAATAAATTAATTAAAAATCCTACAATGTGATTTTCTGGATTTTTTTTTCTCATTTTGTCTGTCATAGTTTAAGTGTACCTACGATGAAAAAATTACAGGCCTCTCTCATCTTTTTAAGTGGGAGAACTTGGGGCTGCAGGGTAGCCTAGTGGACTAGTAACCGAAAGGTTGCAAGTTCAAATCCCCGAGCTGACAAGGTACAAATCTGTCGTTCTGCCCCTGAACAGGCAGTTAACCCACTGTTCCTAGGCCGTCATTGCAAATAAGAATTTGTTCTTAACTGACTTGCCTAGTAAAAAAAAAAAAAAAAAAAAACTTGCACAATTGGTGGCTGACTAAATACTTTTTTGCTCCACTGTATATACATGTACACACATCTTAATTTGTTCTATTTCCCCCTTTCCCCAACCACCCCTCCCCCAATTATAGCAAACGAGTGAACAACACCTGTATTATTATTATTATGTGACTTGTAAATTTCCGCCCAAACTTATTTAGGGCACTTATTGAAGGCACTGTACATCACAGAGACTGTAACACATAGTGTATACATCACAGAGACAGTAACACATAGTGTATACATCACAGAGACTGTAACTCATAGTGTATACATCACAGAGACTGTAACACATAGTGTATACATCACAGAGACTGTAACACATAGTGTATACATCACAGAGACTGTAACACATAGTGTATACATCACAGAGACTGTAACACATAGTGTATACATCACAGAGACTGTAACACATAGTGTATACAATGCCTTGCGAAAGTATTCGGCCCCCTTGAACTTTGCGACCTTTTGCCACATTTCAGGCTTCAAACATAAAGATATAAAACTGTATTTTTTTGTGAAGAATCAACAACAAGTGGGACACAATCATGAAGTGGAACGACATTTATTGGATATTTCAAACTTTTTTAACAAATCAAAAACTGAAAAATTGGGCGTGCAAAATTATTCAGCCCCCTTTACTTTCAGTGCAGCAAACTCTCTATAGAAGTTCAGTGAGGATCTCTGAATGATCCAATGTTGACCTAAATGACTAATGATGATAAATACAATCCACCTGTGTGTAATCAAGTCTCCGTATAAATGCACCTGCACTGTGATAGTCTCAGAGGTCCGTTAAAAGCGCAGAGAGCATCATGAAGAACAAGGAACACACCAGGCAGGCGAGATACTGTTGTGAAGAAGTTTAAAGCCGGATTTGGATACAAAAAGATTTCCCAAGCTTTAAACATCCCAAGGAGCACTGTGCAAGTGATAATATTGAAATGGAAGGAGTATCAGACCACTGCAAATCTACCAAGACCTGGCCGTACAAGGAGAAGACTGATCAGAGATGCAGCCAAGAGGCCCATGATCACTCTGGATGAACTGCAGAGATCTACAGCTGAGGTGGGAGACTCTGTCCATTGGACAACAATCAGTCGTATATTGCACAAATCTGGCCTTTATGGAAGAGTGGCAAGAAGAAAGCCATTTCTTAAAGATATCCATAAAAAAGTGTTGTTTAAAGTTTGCCACAAGCCACCTGGGAGACACACCAAACATGTGGAAGAAGGTGCTCTGGTCAGATGAAACCAAAATTGAACTTTTTGGCAACAATGCAAAACGTTATGTTTGGCGTAAAAGCAACACAGCTCATAACCCTGAACACACCATCCCCACTGTCAAACATGGTGGTGGCAGCATCATGGTTTGGGCCTGCTTTTCTTCAGCAGGGACAGGGAAGATGGTTAAAATTGATGGGAAGATGGATGGAGCCAAATACAGGACCATTCTGGAAGAAAACCTGATGGAGTCTGCAAAAGACCTGAGACTGGGACGGAGATTTGTCTTCCAACAAGACAATGATCCAAAACATAAAGCAAAATCTACAATGGAATGGTTCAAAAATAAACATATCCAGGTGTTAGAATGGCCAAGTCAAAGTCCAGACCTGAATCCAATCGAGAATCTGTGGAAAGAACTGAAAACTGCTGTTCACAAATGCTCTCCATCCAACCTCACTGAGCTCGAGCTGTTTTGCAAGGAGGAATGGGAAAAAATTTCAGTCTCTCGATGTGCAAAACTGATAGAGACATACCCCAAGCGACTTACAGCTGTAATCGCAGCAAAAGGTGGCGCTACAAAGTATTAACTTAAGGGGGCTGAATAATTTTGCACGCCCAATTTTTCAGTTTTTGATTTGTTAAAAAAGTTTGAAATATCCAATAAATGTCGTTCCACTTCATGATTGTGTCCCACTTGTTGTTGATTCTTCACAAAAAATACAGTTTTATATCTTTATGTTTGAAGCCTGAAATGTGAAGCCTGAAATGTGGCAAAAGGTCGCAAAGTTCAAGGGGGCCGAATACTTTCGCAAGGCACTGTACATCACAGAGACTGTAACACATAGTGTATACATCACAGAGATTTAATGTACTGCTTTGTTTGCATTCTTGTTTGTTTGTGTGTTTTTGGTTTTACTCTCCTTCACAAGGATCTTACAACAAGGAACATTCGGACGAGTGGGGACATTTCACTGGTGCCCAGAAGGAAAAAGGCTATTTTATGCTTAAAGGTTAGGTTTAGGGTTATAATTAGGGTTAGGGTTATAATTAGGGTTAGGTTTAGGGTTTGGGGTTAAGGTTGGGTTTATGTTAAGGGTTAGGTTTAGGGTTATAATTAGGGTTAGGGGTTATGGTTGGGTTTGTGTTAAGGGTTAGGTTTAGGGTTATAATTAGGGTTAGGGGTTAAGGTTGGGTTTGTGTTAAGGGTTAGGTTTAGGGTTATAATTAGGGTTAGGGGTTATGTTAAGGGTTAGGTTTAGGGTTATAATTAGGGTTAGGGGTTAAGGTTGGGTTTGTGTTAAGGGTTAGGTTTAGGGTTATAATTAGGGTTAGGGGTTAAGGTTGGGTTTATGTTAAGGGTTAGGTTTAGGGTTATAATTAGGGTTAGGGGTTAAGGTTGGGTTTGTGTTAAGGGTTAGGTTTAGGGTTATAATTAGGGTTAGGGGTTAAGGTTGGGTTTATGTTAAGGGTTAGGTTTAGGGTTATAATTAGGGTTAGGGTTAGGGGTTATGGTTGGGTTTGTGTTAAGGGTTAGGTTTAGGGTTATAATTAGGGTTAGGGGTTAAGGTTGGGTTTATGTTAAGGGTTAGGTTTAGGGTTATAATTAGGGTTAGGGGTTAAGGTTGGGTTTATGTTAAGGGTTAGGTTTAGGGTTATAATTAGGGTTAGGGGTTAAGGTTGGGTTTATGTTAAGGGTTAGGTTTTTGGGAAAATAGGATTTTGAATGGGAATCATTTGAAAATATAGACATTAACTTTGTCATTGTGCAGTTTTTATTGCCTCTTTTCAAAACAGCTGGCCTATAAAATATAACACCAAATTAAAATGGATTATATTTCATTTTCTCGCTTATAAATGACAACTCTCAAACAGTAATGTGTTTGTCAAGTTTAGCCCAGCCACACAGCCATAGCATTCTGTTAGTCAGACTACTGCTTTCCCCCTGAGAATTCCTAATTAAATTGAATGTCATTATTTGTTGTCTTTTTTTTTGCACCTATGCATTTTGTTGTGTTGAGACAAGTGCATCTCAGTTCTTCACTCTATGGCCATGTAGCTGTGCTGAATTGATATTTGTCTATCTGTCAGACTATATGCTCTAGCACACACAGGACAGGGTGGGGAGGTGGGGGCGATGGGGACATTCAACACTGGAGACAGTTCTTCCACCAATTATTTGGTCGTTATTTTCCCCCAGAGCACGATTGCTTGTCAAGGTGACAAAATCCCATTTGGTGGTGTCTTGATGAATCGGGGGCACATTTTGCTATGCAAAGGTCACGAAGGTGAACTGATAGTTCCGTTCTAAGAACAAAAGGTATTGAGGAAGTAATGATCAGATATAATGGTGATTCCTGCCAGGCCAGGCTTCTATCTGGGTTATGTTGGTGGGAGTGGTTCTGGCACTGCTGGGTTTCTAATGAGAAGTAGTTCTCAGAGAATAATTTTGAGTGGTTGGACGTTTAGGGGGATGCTTGTGACTGTGTGAAGTGTCCATATGTACAGTGCCTTGCAAAAGTATTCATTCCCCTTGGCGTTTTTCCTATTTTATTGCGTTACAACCTTAATTTTAAATGGATTTTTATTTGGATTTCATATAATGGACACACAAAATAGTCCAAATTGGTGAAGTGAAATGAAAAAAACAACAAATTGTTTAAAAAATGTCAAACAAATAAAAAACTGAAAAGGTGGGGCGTGCATATGTATTCACCCTCTTTGCTATGAAGCCCCTAAATAAGATCTGGTGCAACCAATTACCTTCAGAAGTCACATAATTAGTTAAATAAATATAAATAAATAAAGTCCACCTATGTGTGCAATCTAAGTGTCACATTATCTGTCACATGATCTCAGTATATATACACCTGTTCTGAAAGCTCCCCAGAGTCTGCAACACCACTAAGCAAGGGGCATCACCAAGCAAGCGTCACCATGAAGACCAAGGAGCTCTCCAAACAGGTCAGGGACAAAGTGGTGGAGAAGGGTTGGGTTAGGAAAGAATATTGCACCACAACAAACCTGCCAAGAGAGGGCCGCCCATGAAAACCCATGGACCAGGCAAGGAGGGCATTAATCAGAGAAGCAACAGAGACCAAAGATAACCCTGAAGGAGCTGCAAAGCTCCACAGCGGAGATTGGAGTATCAGTCCATAGAACCACTTTAAGCCATACACTCCACAGATCAGGGCTTTACGGAAGAGTGACCAGAAAAATGCCATTGCTTATGGAAAAAAATAAGCAAACACGTTTGGTGTTCGCCAAAAGGCATGTCGGAGACTCCCCAAAAATATGGAAGAAGGTACTCTGGTCAGATGAGACAAAAATGTATATTTTTGGCCATCAAGGAAGACGCTATGTCTGGCACAAACCCAACACCCCTCATCACCCCGAGAACACCATCCCCACAGTGAAGCATGGTGGTGGCAGCATCGTGCTGAAGGAATGATGGGTGGCGCTAATACAAGGAAATTCTTGAGGAAACCTGTTTCAGTCTTCCAGGGATTTGAGACTGGGACGTAGATTCACCTTCCAGCAGGACAATGACCCTAAGCACCCTGCTAAAGCAACACTCGAGTGGTTTAAGGGGAAACATTTAAATGTCTTGGAATGGCCTAGTCAAAGCCCAGACCTCAATCCAATTGAGAATCTGTGGTATGACTTAAATATTGTTGTACACCAGCGGAACCCATCCAACTTGAAGGAGCTGGAGCAGTTTAGCCTTGAAGAATGGGCAAAAATCACAGTGGCTAGATGTGCCAAGCTTATAGAGACATACCCCAAGAGACTTGCAGCTGTAATTGCTGCAAAAGGTGCCTCTACAAAGTATTGACTTTGGGGGGGGGGATAGTTATGCACACTCAACTTTTTTGTTTTTTTTGTCTTATTTCTTGTTTGTTTCATAATAAAAACTATTTTGCATCTTCAAAGTGGTAGGCATGTTGTGTAAATCAAATGATACATACCCCCCCAAAATACATTTTAAATTCCAGGTCGAAGGCAACGAAATAGAAAAAATACTGATGTATGGGTCCGATTCCAACCCGAGTTATACAAGTGTGAATGCACCTTAATATCCCTTTTTATGCACTTTTCTCTCTACACGTATTCCGACCCAACGTAAGCATGAGAATAGCATGCTATACACCCGCTATTTGTTTGGGGTGGAGATGGAATAAATTAGGGTGTGGCGGAGGTGGTCTACAGATACACCATATTCTGACCCTGACTTAAATTCACTACCTTTACGCGCGAGGAAACCATGAATAAGTTCTAGTGACTCTACCAGTTCCAAGAAGAAAAAGCACTTTGTTTAATTTTTCCGATAGAAATAACATCATTCTCCATGCACTGTAATGCACAACTTGATAAGAGCTAGGTAAATGAGTATTCCGTTTGGATAAGGGAATTATAAATTATATTTGTTTTATATATATTTTACCTTATAATCACTGGAGACAAATGTGAAACCAGTCACATGGCAGCAAACTGAAGCATATCAACATATCACTTTTCCAACAGTGAAGTTTATGAAATGCTGTGCCAGAATAACAATTGTACGACCTTTTAACTGACAGGGATGGGCACACTTAATTATCCACTACCCCGACTTGATTTGTTTCCTATTTCTATCATGTTAAATATTAGTCACAATAAGTATTGACCGTCAGTAGGCCTAATAACCACACATATTCAACTGCCAGGTTACTGTTAGTTCCCTTATGTTGGTATAGCCTACATTATCATTCCATATAATGACCCTTCAGTTGGTATAGCCTACATTATCATTCCATTACTGTTAGTTCCCTTATGTTGGTATAGCCTACATTATCATTCCATATAATTACCCTTCAGTTGGTATAGCCTATATTATCATTCCATTACTGTTAGTTCCCTTATGTTGGTATAGTCTACATTATCATTCCATTACTGTTAGTTCCCTTCAGTTGGTATAGCCTACATTATCATTCCATTACTGTTAGTTCCCTTCAGTTGGTATAGTCTACATTATCATTCCATATAATTACCCTTCAGTTGGTATAGCCTACATTATCTTTCCATATAATTACCCTTCAGTTGGTATAGCCTACATTATCATTCCATTGCTGTTACTTCCCTTATGTTGGTATAGTCTACATTATCATTCCATTACTGTTAGTTCCCTTCAGTTGGTATAGCCTACATTATCATTCCATTACTGTTAGTTCCCTTCAGTTGGTATAGCCTACATTATCATTCCATTACTGTTAGTTCCCTTCAGTTGGTATAGCCTACATTATCATTCCATATAATTACCATTCAGTTGGTATAGCCTACATTATCATTCCATTACTGTTAGTTCCCTTCAGTTGGTATAGCCTACATTATCATTCCATATAATTACATTGTTTCCTTTACCTTCATTTGCTTCCTCTGTAAACTCTGTCACTGCCGTGTGGTTGTTTCTGAGTGTCATTAGTAACAGTTGATAATATAACAAAAAATGTAGGGAAATTAAATTGTTATGGAGCAGAGCACAGACCAAGTCGTAACAGTTTGAACCTGACGCATGGCACAATACTCAGCTGTGTCATCACAGTACCATGGTTAGTGCAGGCAATAGAGCATAGCCTACTATTGTACACTATTTTCCCTATCATAATTCTATATACACTAGTCTTCCAACATTATCATGGGTTAAAGAACTGAATGTGGCAATGTTCAAAATGAATCAAACCACCCTTTTCTTTCTTTTGTGCGTAAAGGCTCTCAAAAACAGTTTTTCTTTTTTTTCATAAATACTTTCCTAACCCTAAATAATTTACACGATCAGAGTATTTTTTTTTAAATCTACCAAATTGGTGCTGAAACAGAGACTTATATGCATGTATTTAGATGGCTTTCTTTCATTGGACCCTAATATTCTGAATTTGTTCTCTCGATGCATTCTATCGAGTCTGACGACAAAATTCTAACTAACAGGTACACCGTATTGAAAGGGAGGCTTAAGTTAAATGTACTGAAAACCCTTTTGAATGAAAACTCCATGAGAAAATCTGTTGGGCAGCTAGTGGGAGAGTTTTCAGCAGTTGAATTACATTTATTCAGTGCGCGCAAGGGAACCACGCCTGCAAAGCCCATGACGCACCTTCAAATAAAATAAAATAAAACTTTATTTATTTGTTACTCGATAGCGTGGGCCAGGTGAATCTGGATAGGGAGTAGGTCTCATTGAGTGTCTCAATGAGTGAACAGTGTTTTACCTATTTCTTCACAGTATAATGGACTACTGAAAAAGTTATACCGGCAAAGTTTGTCGGCTTTATCAGTGCATTGGTGCGGCTGGCTTCCGGGTTGGATGCGCCCTGTGTTAAGAAGCATGCTTGGTTGGGTTGTGTATCGGAGGACGCATGACTTTCAACCTTCGTCTCTCCCGAGTCCGTACGGGAGTTGTAGCGATGAGACAAGATAGTAGCTGCTAAACAATTGGATACCACGAAATTGGGGAGAAAAAGGGGTAAAATTCAAAAAATTAAATGTAAAATTCAAAAATAAAAAAAAAATGGCTCCCTGGAGCCCAGCGCATTCAAAGGCCCAGGAACATGAAGTCTCAGTCAGATTGAGGACAGTGTTAGAGCAGGAATGTGTCCCAAATGGCACTCTATCCCCTATGGGCCCTGTTCAGAAGTCGTGCACTATGGGCCCTGGTCAGAAGTAGTACATCATATAGGTAGCAGGGTGCCATTTGAGATTAAGCAGGTTCAGGTTACACCCCCTAAGTACCTAAGTTTCCGTACAATTTAATGACCAGGTCCCATTCTCCCTGGGCAGCCTGAGGGTGATAGGGAAGAGACTCAGGACCCAGTGACATGCAGTTGCATAAAGTAGCTTTGGGTATTATGAGCTTATCTTTACTTTAACACCCTTTACAGACAGACTTTACGGTATGTTGTCCTTAAAAAAAGAACACTAGCAACATTTTTATCACATTCTTGCCGGGATAAGCCTTTTATATCTCCTGTGCTCACGCTGGCATGTCTAGGAGTGGGACTAGACGTGGGACTAGACGTGGGTCGATGTGTCTATTTTAGTAAATACATTCTGAGCACACGCTGGCATGTTTAGGAGTGGGACTAGACGTGGGTCGATGTGGGTGGACGTCTATTTTAGTAAATACATTGAATATAAACCATTACAAAGAAAGCAAATATTATAAGACTAATCAAATGTATTTTCAAAACAATAGAATAGCATATTTTGAGTTGAATGATGTTACTGGTCTGTGCAGTCTGTAGGCTACATGACTGCGCCATGCACAGGAAATCAATAGTTACACGACGACACAGATGTGTTTTATACTAGGCTTCGAATACAAGGAAATATAACAGAATAAAATACACACACAATTCGCGTCACGGCTAGTGTAAACATGTGGAACCACTGTCATATAAAATAAAATGTGATATTTTGGAACAGAGCCGATGCTTTTTTGATCCACGCTTCATCTCTTTCCTACCCTCACACCACTTAGGGAGCAGGCACGGGGTCTTACATTGAGAGTATCATGATACTGACAGGAAATAATAGCTATCCTATTGTTAGATATTACTGCATGGTCGGAACTAGAAGCACAAGCATTTCGCTACACTCACATTAACATCTGCTAACCATGTGTATGTGACCAATAACATTTGATTTGATTTGATTTTCTCATGTTTATATTTCACAACCTCCACAGGCTTTTGAAGTTGCCTGTACTGATCGAGCAAAATAATAATAGCAATATAATATACACTTGATTTAGGCTACATTATAGCATGCTAAATGTTTCTGATCGTAGATGAGCTATACCACTTCCACTATAGCCCAGCCAGAGAAAAACAAATATACAGACATTTAGTGAAACAAAATCACATTGATTGGTTAAGATAATTCGTAGGGTTGGGAGTAGGCCTAGGCTTACTAAGCGACTGCGAGTGAAGAGAAAAGTAATCCACTTGTTAAGCTACATAACATGCTGGCATAATGTTCTGATCAGAGATAATACATGATCAAACTAGACAAGATGATCGTGAGCAGCACTCACCTCAACTTAGCTAACATTTCCACAGCCTAATTGTAGCCTAATCAATATCCAAATGGAGATTCAGTGAAAAGGATAAGTCAATGTCAGATTGTTAAGTCCCCACACTAGCCTCAAAGCAGTGCCAAGCGGTTCAGAAACAGTTTACCACAAGTAGGCTATTGCTTCAAATGTATTAGAACACTTTGATGCCTTTCAAAAATGTGATGTCATCGATTGCATAAGCATATACTTTATTCCAGTATTTTCGTCACTCAGTAATATTTATTCCCTCATTAATTAATTCCAGATCCATCCATTGTGGTTAAGAAAACAATGCGTGTGGTGGGCTACGAGAAGAGATGGGTGAAGTGACATTAAGATCCTTTTTTTGGGTTAATTGTACACAAAGTCCTGTGCCTTCTGCTTTTAACCCAACCGATGGTTCGCCGCCTCAGCATAACGGTTACATTTCATACTAAGCCGTAGGCAGAACTTTACCGCAGTCATGACTAGGCCGGGTGGCGGAGATAAAAGTAGAGGCTTTGTTGCTGGCAATACCTTTCATATTACAGTGCCCAATTTCGTTAGGTTACAGACTTATTCTAAAATGTATGAAATAGTTTTTTCCCTCTCACCAGTCTACACACAATACCCATAACGACAAAGCAAAACCAGTTTAAAAAAAATAAATTGTGCAAATGTATTAAAAAATGTAAAACGGAAATATTACATTTACATAAGTATTCAGACCCTTTACTCAGTTGAAGCACTGCTGGCAGCGATTACAACCTTGAGTCTTCTTGGGTATGATGCTACAAGCTTGGCACGTCTGTAGATCCTTGCAGATTCTCTCAAGCTCTGTCAGGTTGGATGGGGAGCGTTGCTGCACAGCTATTTTCAAGTCTCTCCTGAGAGATGTTCGATCAGGTTCAAATCCGGGCTCTGGCTGGGCCACTCAAGGACATTCAGAGACTTGTCCTGAAGCCACTCCCGTGCTGTCTTGGCTGTGTGCTTAGAGTCATTGTATTGTTGGAAGGTGATCCTTCATCCCAGTCTGAGGTCCTGAGTGCTCTGGAGCAGGTTTACATCAAGGATCTCTCTGTACTTTGTTCTGTTCTTTTTTTCCTCCATCCTGACTAGTCTCCCAGTCCCTGCCACTAAAAAACATCCCCACAGCATGATGCTGCCATCGCCATGCTTCACAGTAGGGATGGTGCCATGTTTCCTCCAGATGTGACGCTTGGCATTCAGGCCAAGAAGTTCAATCTTGGTTTCATCAGACCAGAGAATTTTGGTGGTTCCAAACTTCTTCCATTTAAGAATGATGGTGGTCACTGTGTTCTTGGGGACCTTCAATGCTACATAAATGTTTTAGTACACTTCCCCAGATCTTTGCCTCACCTCGACACAATCCTGTCTTGGAGCTCTACGGACAATTTCTTCGACCTCTTGGCTTGGTTTTTGCTCTGACATGCACTGTCAACTGTGGGACCTTATAGGTGTGTGCCTTTCCAAATCATGTCCAATCAATTGAATTTACCACAGGTGGACTCTAATCAAGTTGTAGAAACATCTCAAGGATGATCAATGAAAACAGGATGCACCTGAGATCAATTTCGAGTCTCATAACAACGGGTCTGAATATTTGCAAAATATTCTAAAAACCTGTTTTCGCTTCGTCATTATAGGGTATTGTGTGTAGATTGATGAGAAATTGTTTTGTTTAATTCATTTTAGAATAAGGCTGTAACCTAACAAAATGTGGAAAAAGTCAAGAGGTCTAAATACTTTCCGAATGCACTGTATAAAGAAAAGTCTGCAAAAAGTTGGCGGGAAAACGTCTTGGTTTGAAACGTGTGTGAGAGTGACAGACAATCTGGTCACTTTAAAACCATCCAGACTTGTGATAAATGGTATTTGAATTTCAGAATTCCCCTCAAAAACACTTCACAATTACACAGAAGGAGACAGGAAGGGTTTTTAGACCCTGTCTTGGTGACCATGTTTGGCGTAGAGGACCTGTGGCCGTGACCATTGTTGGGGTAGAGACCCTGTCTTGGTGACTATGGTTGGGGTAGAGGACCTGTCCTGGGGACCATGGTTGTTGGTAGAGGACTTGTGGTGGTGACCATGGTTGGGGTAGAGACCCTGTCTTGGTGACCATGGTTGGGGTAGAGGACCTGTGGCCGTGACCATTGTTGGGGTAGAGACCCTGTCTTGATGACTATGGTTGGGGTAGAGGACCTGTGGTTGTTACCATGGTTGGGGTAGAGACCCTGTCTTGGTGACCATGGTTGGGGTAGAGACCCTGTCTTGGTGACTGTGGTTGGGGTAGAGGACCTGTCCTGATGACCATGGTTGGGGTAATGGATCTGTGGTGGTGACCATGTTTGGGGTAGAGACCCTGTCTTGGTGACCATGTTTGGAGTAGAAGATCTGTGGTGGTGACCATGGTTGGGGTAAAGGACCTGTCCTGGTGGCCATGGTTGGGGTAGAGGACCTGTCCTGGGGACCATGGTTGTTGGTGGAGGACCTGTGGTGGTGGCCATGGTTGGGGTAGAGGACCTGTCCTGGTGACCATGGTTGGGGTAGAGGACCTGTCCTGGGGACCATGGTTGTTGGTAGAGGACTTGTGGTGGTGACCATGGTTGGGGTAGAGGACCTGTGGTGGTGGCCATGGTTGTTGGTAGAGGACCTGTTCTGGGGACCATGGTTGTTGGTAGAGGACCTGTGGTGGTGGCCATGGTTGGGGTAGAAGACAGGTACAGACAGAAGTTCTACTATCCTCACTCAGGGGATAGTAGGCAGTACAGAGGAATTATGGTTCATTAGTTAAACTCAAACTCTGCTTTCCCTGGGTCTCCTCCTGAGTGTTCTGACTTTACTCTTAATGCACCACTTTCTTTCCAGTGATATACAGTATGTTTCTTGTTTCCAAGCTGCTGAGAGGCAGGCATAATTCACTGGACTATCTAAGTTTGTGCCTTGCCAACATCCGCTGTCCAAATGTTTGTGTTTCAACACTGCATGTCATTTTCCACTTGTGGAGCATTCACAAAGGCAACCGGAGAGAGGGGGAGATTATGAACAGAAAGGTTTGACTGAATGTTTATGTATGAGCGTTTATCTGCCACCAAATTAAAAACAGCACAGGACATTTTTCAACAATGTAATCAACAATGTGGGCCATGATATGAAGTTTAATTCAAACAACTTGTTTTTATTCTACTCTAATTTATTGTGTATTGGTGAATCAGGTGTTATTTACTTCGTCGTTCCTCTGTTTTATTCTTTCTCCAATCTGTCCTCAGGCCTCTGTCACAAATCTCAGCTTGGATGTTTTATTCTTTCTCCAATCTGTCCTCAGGCCTCTTGTCACAAATCTCAGCTTGGATGTTTTATTCTTTCTCCAATCTGTCCTCAGGCCTCTGTCACAAATCTCAGCTTGGATGTTTTATTCTTTCTCCAATCTGTCCTCAAGCCTCTGTCACAAATCTCAGCTTGGATGTTTTATTCTTTCTCCAATCTGTCCTCAAGCCTCTGTCACAAATCTCAGCTTGGATGTTTTATTCTTTCTCCAATCTGTCCTCAGGCCTCTGTCACAAATCTCAGCTTGGATGTTTTATTCTTTCTCCAATCTGTCCTCAAGCCTCTGTCACAAATCTCAGCTTGGATGTTTTATTCTTTCTCCAATCTGTCCTCAAGCCTCTGTCACAAATCTCAGCTTGGATGTTTTATTCTTTCTCCAATCTGTCCTCAAGCCTCTGTCACAAATCTCAGCTTGGATGTTTTATTCTTTCTCCAATCTGTCCTCAAGCTTCTTGTCACAAATCTCAGCTTGGATGTTTTATTCTTTCTCCAATCTGTCCTCAAGCTTCTTGTCACAAATCTCAGCTTGGATGTTTTATCTGTAAAAAATATGTTTCTGTTTACATTTTTATTTCGTAAGCATGCTTCCTCTCTTCCTTTGCTGAACGCCATCACAGATTAAGGGCAAGAGCCTAAGCACCATATGATGTACTAGTTTTGATCAGATCTGGGGTCTCTCTATGCAGTGTGCATAATGCAGCCTTTGAATATGCAATACGCTTTGAAGAAATCTAAAGGCCTTGGCCAGAGGAAGGGGATGGAGGAGATTTGATAAATACAACACACTTAGTATTCACTGCCTTCTGAGTCTTACACTACACTTCAGTTTGAGTTCGCTGCAGGCAGGGTGTGTTCTTATGTAAAATAGCATCTTTCTGTTCTAATAGTTGAGGTGAAGAAGGAAGATCTTTGTCCCTCTATGACCATGCCTCCCATAGACACAGGTTCTAGGTGTTCCTAGAACACTGTTCTACTTAGAACAGCCATTCAGTGATTTCACACAACACACTTCAGTGTAACCTTAAAGGTCCTCTGGTAAAATTGCTGTGAGGTGAGAAGCAACTCCGAACATTTTCTTTAATGAAAGAGAGATCTGATCGATAATACTGATGGTTGATGATTGCAAATGGGTCATTTTCTCTCTAATATAAGTTGTTGCTATTTCCAGGGTAATTACCAACTAGGCTTTGATAAATGAAGATAAACATTTGTGAAATCAATACCAATAATGCAGTAAAGTTCAGGTTTAAATACTCATCCCAAGAGATTGTGTATTAAAAAAGACAGTGGGCCCAGTATAATCCATTTCTATAACCACAGTGAAGCACAGTGTTTTGTTGTCACTGCATCTTTGAATTTGGGAGCACAGTACCAACAGTGAGGATCATGGTCATAATCTGGTTTCGTCATTGCTGTGTTGTATAATTAATCTGGTGGGTTATCAGCAACACTGCATGTCTGATGTCAGGACACTTTTTAGAGGTTGTAAACAAGTCTATTTCTCATTCTTACTATTAATACTGGCATGTCCTCATCCCCTTCTCACTCCGTTTACTTCCAGTTTTACTGATCATTCTCACTCAAAGATACAGGACGCACCAATACACAAGTCACACACTCATTCAAGTTCAAGTTCCAATTCAAGTTCAACTTTGTCATATCCATGATGCACATGGTATACCCAGTCCAATGAAACGCTGACTTTGTCATATCCATGATGCACATGGTGTACCCAGTCCAATGAAACGCTGACTTGTCATATCCATGATGCACATGGTGTACCCAGTCCAATGAAACGCTGACTTGCAGGTTGAAGATGAAGGTCAACGGAACAGAATAAACATGTAGCAGAAGTATAAATACAGGGAGGAAGTCAACAATTTACAGTATTAAACATCTGGGGGAAGGGGGGGATTTGGAGAGCAAACGGTTTAAAGTGTTCAGTATTTACAGTAACACATATACGTGTAGTAGAATAAGTCATGATGTTTGTGTAGCATGTACAGTGCCCGTCAAAAGTTTGGACACACCTACAGTACACATTCCAAGGTTTCTCTTGTACCTTCTCCAGGGTTTCTCTTGTACATTCTCCAGGGTTTCTCTTGTACCTTCTCCAGGGTTTCTCTTGTACCTTCTCCAGGGTTTCTCTTGTACCTTCTCCAGGGTTTCTCTTGTACCTTCTCCAGGGTTTCTCTTGTACCTTCTCCAGGGTTTCTCTTGTATCTTCTCCAGGGTTTCTCTTGTACATTCTCCAGGGTTTCTCTTGTATCTTCTCCAGGGTTTCTCTTGTACCTTCTCCAGGGTTTCTCTTGTACCTTCTCCAGGGTTTCTCCGGTACATTCTCCAGGGTTTCTCTTGTATCTTCTCCAGGGTTTCTCTTGTACCTTCTCCAGGGTTTCTCTTGTACCTTCTCCAGGGTTTCTCCGGTACATTCTCCAGGGTTTCTCTTGTACATTCTCCAGGGGTTCTCTTGTACCTTCTCCAGGGTTTCTCTTGTACCTTCTCCAGGGTTTCTCTTGTACCTTCTCCAGGGTTTCTCCGGTACATTCTCCAGGGTTTATCTTGTACATTCTCCAGGGTTTCTCTTGTATCTTCTCCAGGGTTTCTCTTGTACATTCTCCAGGGTTGCTCTTGTATCTTCTCAAGGGTTTCTCTTGTACCTTCTCCAGGGTTTCTCTTGTACATTCTCCAGGGTTTCTCTTGTACATTCTCCAGGGTTTCATGAGATAGGTGAGACCTCATGAGACCTCATGAAGTTGGTTGAGAGAATGCCAAGAGTGTGCAAAGCTGTCATCAAGGCAAAGGGTGGCTACATTGAAGAATCTCAAATATAAATATATATTTTGATTTGTTTAACACTTTTCTGTTTACTACATGATGTTATTTCATAGTTTTGATGTCTTCACTATTATTCTACAATGTAGAAAATAGTAAAAATAAAGCAAAACATAAATTAGTAGGTGTGTCCAAACGTTTGACTGGTAGTGTATATATGTGCGTAGCATGAATGTATGTGTGTGTGTGGAAGATATTGACAAACCATTTAATCACAAACCTCTCTCTTTCTCATCATCTGTTGTTGATTGTTTCCCTCTTTGGGGCCGGTCCTGAGGGCCGGTCGTGAGGGCCGGTCGTGAGGGTCGGTCGTGAGGACCGGTCGTGAGGGCCGGTCGTGAGGGCCGGTCGTGAGGGCCGGTCGTGAGGACCGGTCGTGAGGGCCGGTCGTGAGGGCCGGTCGTGAGGGCCAGTCGTGAGGGTCAGTCGTGAGGGCCGTTCCTGAGGGTCAGTCGTGAGGGCCAGTCGTGAGCCCGTGTCTGGTCTTCAGGCCTACTCTCCTGCCAGTCTGTATGTGGTACATGCTTGATGTTGACTAGCAATGAGCTGCAATTACCCATCATGGTATCTGAGGGCCAGAAAGTTCAGACGACAGGTTGATTACAAATGGTGATCTGTCAATCTTTCCTCATGACACTTAGAGTAGCTGACAGAATACAATTGATGGAGAGATGTAGCTAGAGATGAAGGGAGAGATAGAGAGAGGGGAGAGAAAGAACAAAAATATGTGATAAGAGCATTGGCTGGCGAGTCACACTGTCGCCATTTGAAAAGGTGTTGCTTACTAAATCCATTCTGCCAGCGTTAATTAGAGAAGTCTTCGTTGTTCTCTCTCTCTCTTTCCTTTCTTTCTTCTGTACACACGGTGCTATGCCAACTTCATACTCTGCTGCCAGTACCCCCAGCTTGTGTCAATGCGTTTCAGCATTAGCCGCATCAAATTAAAGTAACAAGTTCGTCTTCATTGTTAAAAGGCTGAAAATGCCCCCCCCCCCCAGACTAGAGACTGGGTCGCCAGTACTGAGACAGCTTGCACACAGAGGACAATAGAATATCATGGAGAACAAGTCATGAAAGAGCTTGGTGTCTTTCTGTGGAAGTGTGGTGGTCATGATTAAGTTCTACTACAGACAATATATCTGAAGTGGGAGATTTTTAAACATTCTCTGTTGACAATAACAGGGTTCTCTTAAAGTATTCTAAATCAAATCAAATCAAAGTTTATTTGTCACGTGCGCCAAATACAACAGGTGTAAACCTTACAGTGAAATTATTACTTACAGGCTCTAACCAATGGTGCCAAAAACAAGGTGTGTGTGTGTGTGTGTGTGTGTGTGTGTGTGTGTGTGTGTGTGTGTGTGTGTGTGTGTGTGTGTGTGTGTGTGTGTGTGTGTGTGTGTGTGTGTGTGTGTGTGTGTGTGTGTGTGTGTGTGTGTGTGTGTAAGTAAAGAAATAAAACAACAGCAGAAAGACATTTGAAAAAAGAGTAGCAAGTCTCTATACAGACACCTGTTAGTCAGGCTTATTGAGGTAGTATGTACATGTAGGTATGGTTAAAGTCACTGTGCATATATGATGAACAGAGAGTAGCAGTAGCGTAAAAAGAGGGGTTGGCGGGTAGTGGGACACAATGCAGATATCCTGGTTAGCCAATGTGCAGGGGCACTGGTTCGTCGGGCCACTTTAGGTAGTATGTACATGAATGTATAGTTAAAGTGACTATGCATATATGATAAACAGAGAGTAGCAGCAGCGTAAAAGAGGGGTGGGGGTGGGGGGGGGGGGGGGGTACACAATGCAAATAGTCCGGGTAACCATTTGATAACCTGTTCAGGAGTCCTATGACTTGGGGGTAAAAACTGTTGAGAAGCCTTGTTGTCCTAGACTTGGCACTACGGTACCGCTTGCCATGCGGTAGTAGAGAGAACATTCTATGACTGCGGTGGCTGGGGTATTTGACAATTAGGGCCTTCCTCTGACACTGCCAGGTGTAGAGGTCCTGGACGGCAGGCAGCTTAGCTCCAGTGATGTACTGGGCCGTATGCACTACCCTCTGTAGTGCCTTGTGGTTGGAGGCCGAGCAATTTCGTACCAGGCAGTAATGCAACCAGTCAGATTGCATGCTCTCAATGTTGTAGCTGTAGAACCTTTTGAGGATCTCAGGACCCATGCCACATCTTTTTAGTTTCCTGAGGGGGAATAGGCTTTGTCGTGCCCTCTTCACGACTGTCTTGGTGTGTTTGAACTATAATAGTTTGTTGTTGATGTAGACACCAAGGAATTTGAAGCTCTCAACCTGCTCCATTACAGCCCCGTCGATGAGAATGGGGACGTGCTCGGTGCTCCTTTTCATGTAGTCCACAATCATCTCCTTAGTCTTGGTTACATTGAGGGATAGATTGTTATTCTGGCACCACCCGGCCAGGTCTCTGACCTCCTCCATATAGGCTGTCTCGTCGTTGTCGGTGATCAGGCCTACCACTGTTGTGTCGTCAGCCAACTTAATGATGGTGTTGGAGTCATGCCTGGCCATGCAGTCGTGGGTGAACAGGGAGTACAGGAGGGGACTGAGCACGCACCCCTGGGGAGCTCCAGTGTTGAGGATCAGCATGGCAGATGTGTTGATACCTACCCTTACCACCTGGGGGCGGCCTGTCAGGAAGTCCAGGATCCAGTTGCAGAGGGAGGTGTTTAGTCCCAGGATCATATTAATACTATTTTAACAGTAGATGAATTAATCTTTCTTAGGAGCAAGCTAACAGTGTGTCATGGAGTTGGCAGCTTGAGAGACCAAATTTATATTTTTAGCCAGCATCCATCTTTTTGCCCTATGTTTCTACAAGGGCTGTGAGGATGCCAGTATTGCAATATTTTTTCCATGGCAAAAATGAAAACACAAAGCAGACCAAACTCTTTGATCCTTTAAAAACCTGCCTATATGTAGAATATTGTGCTCTAGCACAACATAATGATGTTTGTTTCCAACATTAGGGCTGTTTTCATAAAGAAGTTTGCTTGCTGGGCACTGGGCACAGTGGGTAGGGCAGAAATTCAATGTCTATTCCACATTGGTTCAGTGTAATTTCATTGAAATTAAGTGGAAACAACATTAATTCAACCAGTTTGTGCCCAGTGGGTAGTCTCTACTCCCTCCCAGAGGTTCAGTTTGGGCTGACCCTAAACTGGCCAATTTGTTAAATTCCTCCCCTACCGTTTAGATATCTCTATGAACCTCTAACACAGTGTTCTTTTCCCTGCTCTGAGCCCTGGGGCAGTAATGCTCTATGATGCTATGCTGCTTGGAGTTGAGAGTGTATTTGTGCCCTTCTAACAGTTTAAAGCAATTTCCCAATCCAGCCAGCCTTGTCAAACAGTGAGAAACGACCACCACCTGCTGTAGGGTATAAACAGCACTTAGAAAACCTCTCAAAGCCACCGCTCTGTAGCTTTCCACAGGAACTCCAGCATTAGGTTTTAAACTGTCAGCACCTTGTCAGGAGAGATCTTTCCAGAGCTCTGTTGGATGTCAGAGATATAATGTTAATGGTTGTCCTCTGTTCAATATAGAACATACAGATAGATGTAGGATCCTAATTTGATCACCCTGTTGCAGGATCATTTTTCAGGAACATTAAAATGTGTGTGTTTGAAGTTTAAAAAGGCATCTAAAAAGGCAAGTCTACTGCCATTCTAACCCTGTCCTCTCTCTCTCTCTCCTCCCCAGTGTGCCAGTCTGTGTCGGTGATGGCGTGCAGCGGGACCTATGAGTACGTCATCGAGGAGTTCTGTCTGGGGAAATTCAGACTGGACATGGAGGAACTGGACCAGCATCGCTGGTGCAGCTGGGAGGACACCGTGGAGTGAGCATTCTATGTAGCACCTATGTAGTATCATTGTAGTATTCTATGTAGCAGCTATGTAGTATCATTGTAGTATTCTATGTAGCAGCTATTTAAAATATGTAGTATTCTTAGTAGCATCTGGGAGGATTCTGTAGTACCTATGCAGTATTCTATGTAGCACCTATTTCATGTCTATTTAGCACCTATGTAGCATCTATGTAGTATTCTGATATTCTATGTAGCACCTATGTAGCATCTATGTAGTATTCTGATAATCTATGTAGCACCTATGTAGTATTCTGATATTATATGTAGCACCTATGTAGTATTCTGATATTCTATGTAGCATCTGATATTTTATGTAGCATCTATGTAGTATTCTGATATTCTATGTAGCATCTATGTAGTATTCTGATATTCTATGTAGCATCTATGTAGTATTCTGATATTCTATGTAGCATCTATGTAGCATTCTGATATTCTATGTAGCATCTATGTAGTATTTTGATATTCTATGTAGCATCTATGTAGTATTCTGATATTCTATGTAGCATCTATGTAGTATTCTGATATTCTATGTAGCATCTATGTAGTATTCTGATATTCTATGTAGCATCTATGTAGTATTCTGATATTCTATGTAGCATCTATGTAGTATTCTGATATTCTATGTAGCATCTATGTAGTATTCTGATATTCTATGTAGCATCTATGTAGTATTCTGATATTCTATGTAGCATCTATGTAGTATTTTTATATTCTATGTAGCATCTATGTAGTATTCTTATATTCTATGTAGCACCCCATCCATGTCATTAACAGTACAGTCACTACTATAATGATAGGACGGTAATAGGGATATGTAAAGTTTATTTAATCAGTGTGTGCACAAACCTTTGGTCTGGTAATACAGCAATCAATAGGTTTTCACCTTTTTAACTCTTGCCCTCTTTTTGCTTCCTATTTGCACATTATTATCAAACTCTTGGAGGGTGACCAAAATGAATCAGAGTTTAACAGCCCCAGCTGTCACCAGTCCCACACCAAACCTACAATATTGAGCCAATATCACGGGCGTTCACTCAGCAGCAGCACAGCCATCTATGCAGACAGTTTAAACTCCGGCAACATCCATATTTTAGTCATAAATGTCAAGTTCAGGGAAGGTCGGCTCCTTCTCTCGGTTCAGATGGTTGAACGTTTTGGGGTGGATCTGATTGGCTTAAGGCGGGCTATTAACTACAGCAGCAGCATCTTGATTGGAGACTGGGTCTGTCTCCCAAATGGCATCCTATTGCATATTTAGTGCACTACTTTCAACCAAAGCCCTATGGCTCCTGGTCAAAAGTAATGCACTATATACGGAATAGGGTGCCATATGTGACACAGGCTCGGAGAGTGGAGCAGAGGGCAGAGCCTCGTGCAGTTGTTCTCCGTAAAGGATAAGCTATTCCTGAGATGACCCAGCAAACACAGCACAGAATGATTTGAATGAATTCCCACCTGTTTTAATGAGATTCAGCAGGGAGGATCTGGGGCTGCTGCTCTGAATGTAGCACATAGTATGTATCATATAGTATGTGACTGCAACAGCAGCTGCAATTCATTGCCTCATGATGGGACTCTTCCATTAGAAACATATACTGTACTGTAGTACACCTCTGTCTCTGTGGTTGTAGTCATTAGTCCAGTACCACATACTGTGCAGTACTATGCACAACTATTGTCATCAGTCCACTAAAGCATACTATGTTGCTATACACTACTCGAGTACCACATATGCTAGTATACACCACTATGGTGGTCATCAGTCTAGTGTCTTTTCTCCATGAACCAGGTATGCTGGGTAGACATGGTGGATGTTGCCTGCCTGCTGCCTGTCTGCCACCATGGCTGGGGTTTTGTTTTTCCTCTGTGGTGGTAACGTCAGTCTGGATGTGTCAAGCGGAGGCTTGTGGAGGGTGAGACTGACATCCCAGCTGTCAGAGCAGGGGCCTTCCCCTGTCATGGACAGAAGAGTCCCCTCTCCCCCTCCACCTTGCCACCTTGCTTCACTCTCTCTACCCGTCTCTCCTTCTCTCTCTCTACCCATCTCTCCTTCTCTCCCTCAGCCCATCTCTCCTTCTCTCCCTCAGCCCGTCTCTCCTTCTCTCTCTCTACCCGTCTCTCCTTCTCTCCTTCGACCCGTCTCTCCTTCTCTCTCTCGACCCGTCTCTCACTCAACCCGTCTCTCCTTCTCTCTCTCGACCCGTCTCTCCTTCTCTCCCTCGACCCGTCTCTCTTTCTCTCTCTCGACCCGTCTCTCCTTCTCTCCCTCGACCCGTCTCTCTTTCTCTCTCTCGACCTGTCTCTCCTTCTCTGCCTCGACCCGTCTCTCTTTCTCTCCCTCGACCCGTTTCTCTTTCTCTCCCTCGACCCGTCTCTCCTTCTCTGCCTCGACCCATCTCTCCTTCTCTGCCTCGACCCGTCTCTCCTTCTCTACCTCGACCCGTCTCTCCTTCTCTCTCTCTACCAGTCTCTCCTTCTCTCTCTTTACCAGTCTCTCCTTCTCTGCCTCTACCAGTCTCTCCTTCTCTCTCTCTACCAGTCTCTCCTTCTCTCTCTCTACCAGTCTCTCCTTCTCTCTCTCTACCAGTCTCTCCTTCTCTCTCTCTACCAGTCTCTCCTTCTCTCTCTCTACCAGTCTCTCCTTCTCTCTCTCTACCAGTAGCTCTCCTTCTCTCTCTCTACCAGTCTCTCCTTCTCTACTTCGACCCGTCTCTCCTTCTCTCTCTCTACCAGTCTCTCCTTCTCTCTCTCTACCAGTCTCTCCTTCTCTCTCTCTACCAGTCTCTCCTTCTCTCTCTCTCCCAGTCTCTCCTTCTCTCTCTCTACCAGTCTCTCCTTCTCTCTCTCTACCAGTCTCTCCAGTGTTTTTCCAAATTCATTGTGAATGGCTGCACTGATACAGTGTTCAGGAGACGTACAGCTGAGAGAGGATCTCATATGGACCTGCTCAGCAACAATCCCCAGTTCAGCCACATGGACATACTGTACACACGAACAGTAGAGCTGGGACATACTGTACACACCAGAATAAACACACTGGGTAAGGTTATAAACACACTGGGTGAGGGAATAAACACTCTGAGTAAGGGAATAAACACACTGGGTAAGGGAATAAACACACTGGGTGAGGGAATAAACACACTGGATGAGGGAATAAACACACTGGGTAAGGGAATAAACACACTGGGTAAGGGAATAAACACACTGGGTGAGGGAATAAACACACTGGGTAAGGGAATAAACACACTGGGTAAGGGAATAAACACACTGGATAAGGGAATAAACACACTGGCTAAGGGAATAAACACACTGGGTAAGGGAATAAACACACTGGGTGAGGGAATAAACACACTGGGTAAGGGAATAAACACACTGGGTAAGGGAATAAACACACTGGGTAAGGGAATAAACACACTGGGTAAGGGAATAAACACACTGGGTAAGGGAATAAACACACTGGATAAGGGAATAAACACACTGGGTGAGGGAATAAACACACTGGGTAAGGGAATAAACACACTGGGTAAGGGAATAAACCATTTTCAAGCAACCAATCAGTGATAGTATTTGTCAGTGTTGGGGAGTAGTGAACTACATTTGAACTAAATTCAAACTTGGTAGTGATTTTAGTAGTTAATAACTTTTTTTGCTGTGTAGCTAATTACTGGAACTACACACCACTTTAATTTAGCAAAAAGATAAGAAAATATGGGGGAAATAGGCAATCATTTCCTGTCTTTTTCTGCACCAGACCTGCCTAATTCTCACTTGAAACACAGCTGTTGTGTTTAATAGGCTAAATGACACATTCTGTTAACATCTGACCCCAGAGGATCTGTTCTTGCAATCTGTAGTCCATGACATTTCTGATTTAGATATGATGACTTTCCCAACAAAGTAGCTTGGCTGTAGTGAGCATTCTTTTTCAAAGTCGCTTTAGTTAAGTAAACATTATTTTTCTTAAGGGTAGCTTAACTTCTTCTAATGTGAAGTAATTAGGTGTTGGGTAAAGTATTGTTTCAGAGTAGCTTTAGTTAAGTAAACTTTATTTGTCTTAAGGGTAGCTTAACTTCTTCTAATGTGAAGTAATTAGGTGTTGGGTAAAGTATTGTTTCAGAGTAGCTTTAGTGAAGTAAACTTTATTTGTCTTAAGGGTAGCTTAACTTCTTCTAATGTGAAGTAATTAGGTGTTGGGTAAAGTATTGTTTCAGAGTAGCTTTAGTTAAGTAAACTTTATTTTTCTAAAGGGTAGCTTAACTTCTTCTAATGTGAAGTAATTAGGTGTTGGGTAAAGTATTGTTTCAGAGTAGCTTCCCCAATATTGGTATTTGTCAGACCAGTGTTTTCAAGCAGCCAGCCAGTGAGACTGTTTCTTCTATGTCATTCAGGCAGGCAGTCAGGCAGGCAGTCAGGCAGGCAGAGAGTCAGACAGACAGAAAGGCAGGTAGGCAGGCAGAGAGTCGGACAGACAGAAAGGCAGGCAGGCAGAGAGTCAGACAGACAGGCAGGCAGGCAGAGAGGCAGGCAGTCAGAGAGTCAGACAGACAGAAAGGCAGTCAGGCAGGCAGAGAGTCAGACAGACAGAAAGGCAGGCAGGCAGAGAGTCAGACAGACAGAAAGGCAGGCAGGCAGAGAGTCAGACAGACAGAAAGGCAGGGTCAGTAAGTAAGGTCCTGAGTCATGGCTGTTGGTTGCTGTTGTAAACACAGGTTGTTTCCTCAGGGCAGCGAGGACCGACTGGAGTGTGTTCTGATGTACCCAGGGAGACATGTGCCTCTCAGTTTCAATCCCCTACAGTCTACATTGAGTCAGTTTGTTTATAGTATGGTGAGCTCACATACACTATCCTTCCTGTCTTTCTATGCAGTAATGCAGACATAATTCAACTTTATTCCGTTTATCTGTGTGTGTCCAACCCCCTACACCAGTGATTCATTGTTTCCACTGCTACAGTAACTGTGAGGAATATTTGCTTTGATAGACAGAGTTGACCTTGACGGCGATGGCATGTTATTGTTGCTTTATGTTAGCGTTACCAACACCACTAGAACAAACAGCAGAGCAGGGTAAAAGTCACAGCCTCTTTGGTGATGATATATATATTTGTTGTAAGAAATGCATTTTTATTTACAATTGTGTTATAACAATTTGACATGCATATACTGACCTCATTTGATGATGTAGTAAAAAAGGAATGTCCGTACTGTAACGTTCTGCAGAATTCATGAGATATGTAACAACATTGTCACGGATCTTTTAACATAGGTCAGGCACTCATCTCTGTTCTCTGCTCAGAGGGCTCCATAACATCTACAATAGGGATTTAAGCCACAAAAACCTGAACAGATTTCAGATAGGCGACTGGATACCGATAGTGGTTCATTCCTCCAGTTACTCAGACCAGCCAGGGATGTGGTTAGCACCGTGCCTGGGCTCTCTGTGTGCGCTGCTTCGAGGTGAGGTGGTTATGCTTGGGTTGGGCTCCAGTCCCACTTGATCTCTCAGCCGTGAAAGGACTCATTAAAGTATGCATGGCCCCCGGGCCGGCGCCTCTGCCTCAGCAGCCCTGCATGAGGTCATCCACCCACCCACTGCTCAGCTCCTCCATAAAGGAGTCAGCATGCTTCAGTTCAGCTGGCGCCTAGCCGAACGTCGCCAGCCGAACCGAAAGAGTTGTATTCGCATACTCCCTTAAAAGACCTTCGCTTGAAAAATGAGAAAACAGAGGCAATAGTACTGTTTGTCCATTTTGAGACACTGTAGCCAGTTTAAACTTCTTAAAAATAGTCAGAATTATTCCAAGATAAATCAATAAATCTGTAATTCATTTTGACGTTTTTGCCAAAGAGTAGGCCTAAGTTATGAACACTTTTCTACTGACTCTGAAAAACAGCAAAGAAAGGCGCCCAGAGTCCCTGCTCATCTGCGTGAACCTGCCTAGTTGCACAATTTTACATCTAACTAAGATGTTTTGTGTAGTTTTTTTTTTTTTCAATTCAAAAATTGGCATGAAAACGGGTCTTCTCTCGTTGAATGAATCCCTACTGTTGACCAATCACAGACGAGGGGGCGTAGCCTTCTACTCTGAACTTCCGCTTGCCTCCAGAAAAAATGTTGTGTGCCCCAACAGTCATCATAATATATGCACTTTAGCACTGTTTTCAGGATAGTCAACATGTCACTGCAGACAGAGAACTGACTGCCAAGCAGGTTTAGTTAGCACTGTTGGTGACTCAAGGAAGTCTATCTAGCCCACATTAGCAAACCTGCACCAATGTGACTTGGCGATAGACCCCCAGACTCTTAGAACCTCACTGTTGTTGTCAGTACAGAGAGCAGGAACTGTTGTTGTCAGAGTACAGAGAGCAGGAACTGTTGTTGTCAGAGTACAGAGAGCAGGAACTGTTGTTGTCAGAGTGCAGAGAGCACGAACTGTTGTTGTCAGAGTGCAGAGAGCAGGAACTGTTGTTGTCAGGGTGCAGAGAGCAGGAACCGTTGTTGTCAGGGTGCAGAGAGCAGGAACTGTTGTTGTCAGAGTACAGAGAGCAGGAACTGTTGTTGTCAGTACAGAGAGCAGGAACTGTTGTTGTCAGTACAGAGAGCAGGAACTGTTGTTGTCAGTACAGAGAGCAGGAACTGTTGTTGTCAGAGTACAGAGAGCAGGAACTGTTGTCAGAGTACAGAGAGCAGGAACTGTTGTTGTCAGAGTACAGAGAGCAGGAACTGTTGTTGTGAGTACAGAGAGCAGGAACTGTTGTTGTCAGAGTACAGAGAGCAGGAACTGTTGTTGTCAGAGTACAGAGAGCAGGAACTGTTGCTGTCAGCACAGAGAGCAGGAACTGTTGTTGTCAGAGAGATGGGCTCCTTTTCTAGGTTATTTTCTATGTTCTATGACTGTTTCTGTTTCTCAGTCCCAACAATACAGACTGTGAAACCCGTTCACTATCACAGAAACACACATCTAGCAGAGAGCTGCACACCACTCCACTAGCATCATTATAGAGAGAACCCACTGGCCACAGTGTAGACTACATCACACACCCTGCAGTCTTCTAGCTAGCCTTGTGTTCCTTCGTGTGTGAACTACATGGAGCCACGTCAGCTGCCCCGGGCCTGAGATCTGTAGACTCTGCTACCAGACCTCTCATCTTCTCTCGGCAGAGTGCATCTCTCTCTCTCTCTGGGATTTCAATGTGCTTGATTTTCTCTGCCTGTGGCATGTTCCTGGGTTCCCCACATGAGTTCTGCAACTGGGGCAAACCTCCATCTTTCTCCTCTCCCTCCCTCTTTTCTCCCTCTTTTCTCTCCCCCTCTCCCTCTCTCCTCTCTCCATCTCTCTCTTTCTCTCAGCACGCTATAATGTCCAATGGGCATGTTCTGCGATTAACAAAAATGTACCCCCCCCCCTCCATTTATAAAAATGTTTTGGTGAGCTCAACGCGTCATTTCTGTAGAGAGAAATCAGATTGAGAATTGTGGGTCAATATGGGAAGTTGTAGTTTTCAACAGGAAAATATTCAACCTAGTTCAGCGCAGAAAATGTGGTAATTAACTACAATGCCCATAACCCATTGCACCTGTACTGCCTGCCCTGATGGCTCCTTGACAGACAAATGAGAGAGGAATGTACACAACACAACAACGAGAGAGAGGGATAGAGACAGTTTGTGAGGTGCTCTACCCGATTGGTAGTACTTGGTAATTAGCGGTCATTTTACAGTTTTTTTGGATTGCTTACACACTAAAATTAAAAGTAGTACACTATTAGCAAAACCTTACACTCAAGAAGCAAAACATCAGCCCATATTTGCACAACTATAAGCACATTGTCAACCTCACACTTGTTGCAAAACTCTACACACAGTGATTTGCAAAACACTAAACACACTTAACATACATTACACACAAAAATCTATCATGAAGTCACGTCCTTGCAATACCAAAGCACTGACTGTCAAATTACCACACCGTCCAACCAGTTGGTTCAACACAGTCATCAGGTGTGCAAACACTTGTTTGCTTAATTGTAGACACACCAATCAGGTGTATAAGCACTATAAAAAGCAGCAGGTGAGTTCATCGGTCTTCAAACACAATGGAAAGAGTCAGAGAAAGAGTAAGACGAGGAGGAGGAGGAGGAGGAGGACGACGACGACGACGACGAGGAGAACGAGGAGGAGGAGAACGAGGAGGAAGAGGAAGAGGAAGACAAGAAGGTGCTCATAGAGGACCGAATCTGACAAATGAGATCCGCGCAACACTGTTTGAGCACGTTTCCAACCACGGCCTGACGCTGAGGGAGCCAAATCTAAGCCGATATACAGTGGCAAGTGTGATGAGAACATTTAGACTGGAAAATAGGTATTGTAAAAATATCATCATATCAAAAACATCTGCATGGTTTCAGTAACTGCTTACAGTACTGTATTCTATGCACCATCAGCACTTCTGTTACCTTTTCCTGTGAAATTACTGTACTATTGTATACTGTTTTTTTCTACATAGGATTGAGGGTCAGGGACGACAAGGGGGAAGGCCTCCTATGTTCACAGAACAGCAAGAGAGGGAGATAGTAAACATGATTTTGGCCAACAATGCTATAACACTCAAGCAGCTCCAAGCTAACATTGTCAATAACCACACCATTTTCAACAATATCCATCAGGTCTCAACATCAACACTGGCACGCATCCTAAAAAAAAAATATTCAAATGAAGCAAATTTATCGAGTGCCTTTCGAGCGCAATTCTGAAAGGGTGAAACGACTGCAGCATGATTATGCAGAGGTATGTATTCACTTTAGCAGTGTGATCTTGCATACTGTCTCACAATCTTTTACTGTACTGTAATATGTATACTAGATCTACACTGAACTACACAATTTTGCCTGACACTGTTTTTCAGAGAGTTTTACGAATGGATGGAGAGGGGATCCAGCATGAGTTCATTTACGTAGATGAGGCTGGGTTCAACCTGACGAGTACACGAATGAGGGGAAGAAACATCATTGGCCACAGGGCTATAGTCAATGTCCCAGGGCAACGTGCAGCCATTACACAGAATGGGCTCCTCCACCGCCATGCCCATATGGCCCCTTACAACACAGCACTCATACTTACATTCTTGGACCAATTGCACAACATAACAGCAGCAAATCAAATCGATCATATGAAATACATTGTTGTCTGGGACAATGTGTCTTTCCACCGCTCTGCTCTGGTTCAGAACTGGTTTCACCAACATTCACATTTCACAGTCCTATATCTTCCACCATACTCTCCATTCCTCAACCCTATAGAAGATTTTTTTCTTGGCATGGCGGTGGAAGGTATATGATCTCCGTTCCAGGCTGAGGTACCCCTCATCCAAGCCATGGAGGAGGGCTGTGACCAGATGGAGGGAGCAGCAATGCAAGGATGGATTCGTCATTCAAGACGTTTCTTCCCAAGGTGTCTTGCTAATGACAACATTGCCTGCGATGTTGATGAAATTCTCTGGCCAGATCCAGCTAGGCGAAGAGACAATGTCTAGTTATTTTTTATTTTATTTTTTTGAACTTACAATATGTGAAGTGACGTTTGGTTACAGTATTATGAATCTCCATGTCAACATTTTGTGCGTGTTGAGAAATAAATGAGTTTCTTCGGTCTGCAACATTGGTCTTGTGTAGTGTTTGGTGAATTTACATTATATTTGTACTTTGTCGATAGTAGCCTACTCTAATCATAGGGAAGTAGAAGTGCTAAAAGTGTTTTAGGTTTATCACAGCAGAGTGTAACTCGTGTCAACAGAGTATAGTAATGTGAAACGTGTGTGTTTCATATGGTAACAAAGTGTGGTTTTTAAAAAGAAGTGTATAGTTTTTACAAGAGTGTTTAATTTTGCAAAGGATCTGTAGTGTTTTGCTAATTGGGTGTGTGGTTGTGCTAATTGTGTGTAGTGTTTTGAAAACACGGGCCCTGTTTTGAAAATCGTGCTTAAGCAATCAAAAAAAACTGTAAGGTCATCATTTAATGTTTTTTTTAATGTTTTATCTAAATTGAAAATAGTGATGATTTTATTTATTACGAACTGAACCGAAACCGAACCAACATCAGAAAGCACTAATCATTCAGTACTACAAGCTAACTAACTAATTAACTAACTAACTCACTAATTACCTAACTAACTCACTCACTCACTAACTAACTAACTAACTAACCTACTTTGCTATTTTTCCTTCCTTTCCCTTTCATTCTCCATTCAGGTTTATGTTCTATAAAGTTTCTAATCTATTGTCAGTATCTCTATATATCAGACTGGTGAGAGCTGTGGCAGTCTGTCACGCCCGTTGGGGAATCATTCATGATGCAGACATGCCCGTTGGGGAATCATTCATGATGCAGACATGCCTGCTGGGGAATCATTCATGATGCAGACATGCCTGTTGGGGAATCATTCATGATGCAGACATGCCCGTTGGGGAATCATTCATGATGCAGACATGCCCGTTGGGGAATCATTCATGATGCAGACATGCCTGCTGGGGAATCATTCATGATGCAGACATGCCTGTTGGGGAATCATTCATGATGCAGACACGCCTGTTGGGGAATCATTCATGATGCAGACATGCCTGTTGGGGAATCATTCATGATGCAGACACGCCTGTTGGGGAATCATTCATGATGCAGACATGCCTGTTGGGGAATCATTCATGATGCAGACACGCCTGTTGGGGAATCATTAATGATGCAGACATGCCTGTTGGGGAATCATTCATGATGCAGACATGCCTGTTGGGGAATCATTCATGATGCAGACACGCCTGTTGGGGAATCATTCATGATGCAGACATGCCTGTTGGGGAATCATTCATGATGCAGACACGCCTGCTGGGGAATCATTCATGATGCAGACATGCCTGTTGGGGAATCATTCATGATGCAGACACGCCTGTTGGGGAATCATTCATGATGCAGACATGCCTGTTGGGGAATCATTCATGATGCAGACATGCCTGTTGGGGAATCATTCATGATGCAGACACGCCTGTCCGAGTTTACTGGCCAATAAGCTGCTACATCATATCTGCACCAAATCTTCAGAGTTCAGTTGTGTGGAAATAATTGAGGTTGTTGAACCACTATGATTGGATTGCTAACTACACTGTAACCAGAGGAATTTCATTGGGTTTGTCCACAGCTCTCCAGATGGATGCTGGCCGGGGAGTTATTTTCCCCCATGTCAGCATCCCAAATGGCACCCTGTGGGCTCTGGTCAAAAGTAGTGTGCTATATAGGGAATAGGGCTCTGGTCAAAAGTAGTGTGCTATATAGGGAATAGGGTGCCATTTGGCACACATACCTTATTCTCTGTCTCTTAATCCAAGAAGCTATACCTCTGTTCTCCCGATCAATAGCCAGATTGTTCACCTTGGGCCCTAATGTTCCCACTGGATTTCCATTCAGGGAGAAGGTAAAGCTGGATGCAATTGGCAGGGATATCAGAGGCTTGTCTTCTCATCTCCCTGCCTGCCTTCAGATAAAATCACTATTCTGCTGAGAATCAAATTTGATGTGCAGCCCAAATGCCTCCATGTTCCATGTATAGTGCAGTATGTTGGGCCCTGGTTAAAAGTATGCACTATAAAGGAAATAGGTTGCTATTTGGGACGTAGACTCGCTCAAGATCCGTTTCTCTGTCTGGTTCTGAAGGCTCCGCTTCGATCCCCCCTGCTGTTGGTTGATGAACGTTTTTCTTTTTTGTTGCCTTCTCTGTTTTGTGTGTGTGTGTAAGTCGACCATCTGGTTCTCCACAGCTAGGAGAACCTCGTGTGTGTGTGTGTAAGTCGACCATCTGGTTCTCCACAGCTAGGAGAACCTCGTGTGTGTGTGTGTGTGTGTGTGTGTGTGTGTGTGTAAGTCGACCATCTGGTTCTCCACAGCTAGGAGAACCTCGTGTGTGTGTGTGTGTGTGTGTGTGTGTGTGTGTGTGTGTGTGTGTGTGTGTGTGTGTGTGTGTGTGTGTGTGTGTGTGTGTGTGTGTGTGTGTGTGTGTGTGTGTGTGTGTGTGTGCGCGTGTGTGTTTGTGTGTGTGTGTGTGTGTGTGTGTGTGTGTGTGTGTGTTTGTGTGTGCGCGTGCCCGTGTGCGGTGTCTATCTCTCTCATCTGGCTAATGGAACAGTATGTTGGGGGACCAACCTACCACTCTGCTTTGAGAGCTGCAACAGGGAGTGTGTTGAGTTTGATCAAAATGCCTTCATTGGCAGGCATAGTAACACAGAAACAAACAAGTATAGGGATCGAGAGAGGCGGGGGAGGGAAGGAAAAAGAGAGAGAGACACTATTAGCCTTCCTTCAGCAATGGGCCAACACAACTTAGTACTCTGGTCAGGAGGCACATTTTCTTATGTTGGTTGACTCGTGACTCATTTTGTGACATTTGAGCCAATAATTTATTAACCTTTTAAAGATGACTTTTTTCTACTTATTACATCATATCCTTTGACTTTTCAGGTTGACCTCGCGTCAGATCAATGTCTCCAACTGTTGCCTCCAGATATGATTTAATGTGGGACTTACTATTACAGCTTCAGGAATGTCAAATGTTGTTGTCATAACGACAGAAATGCCCAAGCAATCCTTTAGCCTTAGGCTTTCTCTTCAACCCATATCTCTGGTTCCATTTCACATCCCATGTTGACACACTTTACTGTAAGCATTGACCTGTACAGTTCAGAATGTGTGACCCACAGCTGTGCTGCAGATAGAGGTCTTGCTGCAGATAGAGGTCTTGCTGCAGATAGAGGTCTTGCTGCAGATAGAGGTCTTGCTACAGATAGAGGTCTTGCTGCAGATAGAGGTCTTGCTGCAGATAGAGGTCTTGCTGCAGATAGAGGTCTTGCTGCAGATAGAGGTCTTGCTACTACAGCTGTACAGGCAACATATGATGTCTGACAAAAGCTCAAGCATTGAACCTGCAACATCCTAATGAGATGGCAAACCTCTGTAAACATTATACATCCTTCTAAAGAGCAAAGGTTTTAGCTTATACTGTACATGAATGTACAAAATACACAGGTTCTGTGCACTGCAGGTCTGCACAGATCAACTGATGTTCACAATGTCTATGCAGACCTGATCTTTAAAGCAATCAAGAATTTGTGCAACAGATGGAACGGACCACCTGTTAATCAACTGCTATGCCTTCTACCACAGAACTCAGTTGGTCCTGTTCCCTGATTGGTTCTCCTTCCTCCCTGTGGCATATTCCTCTGATCTCTCTGTGTATCACAGCACCTGACCCTCTGCATGGTGCTGCTCGTCACTCACAAAGAGGCCCCTAAGTGCTGCTGGGATTGTTTCCTTGTGTTACGCTCCCGGTGGAATGCTTCTGACGTGGAGAGCTCTTTAAAGGCAGGCGGGCGGGCGGGGGGGCAGGCAGGCAGGCAGGCAGGCAGGCAGGCAGGCAGGCAGGCAGGCAGGCAGGCAGGCAGTTTCAACACTACATGTCATCTACAATAACAATAGGCTTGTCGTGCACTATCTCCCTCCTTGAAAGCGAGTGAGTGTCACATTGCTGATTGCTCATTGTTATGGTGAGTCGGAGATGAAAGAGAGATAAGCTGCCAAATGCTCAAGAACCTCTGAGTTTCTTCCTGTACACTCTTAGAAAAAAAGGTGCTATCTAGAACCTAAAAAGTTGATTTGGCTGTCCCCATAGGAAAACCCTTTGAAGAACCCTTTTTGGTTCCAGGTAGAACTCTTTTGACTTCCATGTGGAACCCTTTCCACAGAGGGTTCTACATGGAACCCAAAATAGTTCTACCTGGAACCTAAAAGTGTTCTCCTATGGGGACAGCCGAAGAAGCCTTTCGGAAACCCTTTTTCTAATAATTCAGAAGGGATGAGGATACATCAGCTGCTGAGAGAGAGACTGGAGAGAGAGACTGGAGAGAGAGACTGGAGCGAGAGAGACTGGAGAGAGAGACTGGAGAGAGATAGATCTGCTGAGAGAGAGAGAGAGACTGCTGAGAGAGAGACTGCTGAGAGAGAGACTGCTGAGAGAGAGAGACTGCTGAGAGAGAGAGAGACTGCTGAGAGAGAGAGAGACTGCTGAGAGAGATAGATCTGCTGAGAGAGAGAGACTGCTGAGAGAGAGAGAGAGACTGCTGAGAGAGAGACTGCTGAGAGAGAGAGACTGCTGAGAGAGAGACTGCTGAGAGAGAGACTGCTGAGAGAGAGAGAGACTGCTGAGAGAGAGACTGCTGAGAGAGAGAGACTGCTGAGAGAGAGAGAGACTGCTGAGAGAGAGAGACTGCTGAGAGAGAGACTGCTGAGAGAGAGAGACTGCTGAGAGAGAGAGAGAGAGACTGCTGAGAGAGAGAGACTGCCGAGAGAGAGAGACTGATGAGAGAGAGAGAGACTGGAGAGAGAGAGAAACTGCTGAGAGAGAGAGACTGCTGAGAGAGAGACTGCTGAGAGAGAGAGACTGCTGAGAGAGAGACTGCTGAGAGAGAGAGACTGCTGAGAGAGAGAGAGACTGCTGAGAGAGAGAGAGACTGCTGAGAGAGATAGATCTGCTGAGAGAGAGAGACTGCTGAGAGAGAGAGAGAGACTGCTGAGAGAGAGACTGCTGAGAGAGAGAGACTGCTGAGAGAGAGACTGCTGAGAGAGAGACTGCTGAGAGAGAGAGAGACTGCTGAGAGAGAGAGACTGCTGAGAGAGAGACTGCTGAGAGAGAGAGACTGCTGAGAGAGAGAGAGACTGCTGAGAGAGAGACTGCTGAGAGAGAGAGACTGCTGAGAGAGAGAGAGAGAGACTGCTGAGAGAGAGAGACTGCCGAGAGAGAGAGACTGATGAGAGAGAGAGAGACTGGAGAGAGAGAGAAACTGCTGAGAGAGAGAGACTGCTGAGAGAGAGACTGCTGAGAGAGAGAGACTGCTGAGAGAGAGACTGCTGAGAGAGAGACTGTTGAGAGATAGATACTGCTGAGAGAGAGAGACTGCTGAGAGAGAGACTGCTGAGAGAGAGACTGCTGGGGGAGAGACTGCCGAGAGAGACTGCTGAGAGAGAGAGACTGCTGAGAGAGAGCGAGAGACTGGAGAGAGAGAGAGACTGCTGAGAGAGAGAGACTGCTGAGAGAGAGACTGCTGAGAGAGAGAGAGACTGCTGAGAGAGAGACTGCTGAGAGAGAGACTGCTGAGAGAGAGAGACTGCTGAGAGAGAGACTGCTGGGAGAGAGACTGCTGAGAGAGAGACTGCTGGGAGAGAGACTGCTAGGGGAGAGACTGCTGAGAGAGAGGATTCCTTTAAAGCTAGTTCTTGCATCGTACTGTCAAACGATACATTTACTCTAAAAAGCACTAATATTTCTGAATATCTGAATAATTCCATTGGCATTACAGTAACTGATTCCATGGGAAGTCTTGGCATAATTCTCTTTGATGGATGTAAATGTGATCATACACTGTAGTATCTTTGAAGAGCTGACACCAGGGAGAACTGCAGCAGTGTTCACTGCTATGCAGACGAGGCTCTGAACAAAGCAGAGCTGAGCTGAACTGCAATGTAGGCAGAAAAAAGATGTGTAGAGCTTCTGTAGGGCAGCAGAACTGAGCTTCTGTAGGGCAGCAGAACTGAGCTTCTGTAGGGCAACAGAACTGAGATTCTGTAGGGCAACAGAACTGAGCTTCCGTAGGGCAACAGAACTGAGCTTCTGTAGGGCAACAGAACTGAGCTTCCGTAGGGCAGCAGAACTGAGCTTCTGTAGAGCAACAGAACTGAGCTTCCGTAGGGCAGCAGAACTGAGCTTCAGTAGGGCAGCAGAACTGAGCTTCTGTAGGGCAACAGAACTGAGATTCTGTAGGGCAACAGAACTGAGCTTCTGTAGGGCAACAGAACTGAGATTCTGTAGGGCAGCAGAACTGAGATTCTGTAGGGCAACATAACTGAGATTATGTAGGGCAGCATAACTGAGATTATGTAGGGCAGCAGAACTGAGATTATGTAGGGCAGCAGAACTGAGATTATGTAGGGCAGCAGAACTGAGATTCTGTAGGGTAGCAGAACTGAGATTCTGTAGGGCAGCAGAACTGAGATTATGTAGGGCAGCAGAACTGAGATTCTGTAGGGTAACAGAACTGAGATTATGTAGGGCAGCAGAACTGAGATTCTGTAGGGCAACAGAACTGAGATTATGTAGGGCAGCAGAACTGAGATTCTGTAGGGCAACAGAACTGAGATTATGTAGGGCAGCAGAACTGAGATTCTGTAGGGCAGCAGAACTGATATTCTGTAGGGCAGCAGAACTGTGATTATGTAGTGCAACAGAACTGAGATTCTGTAGGGAAGCAGAACTGAGATTCTGTAGGGCATAAATTCATTAGGCCCTAATCTATGGATTTCACATGACTGGGCAGGGGCGCAGCCATGGGTGGGCATAGGTCCCCCCACTTGGGAGCCAGGCCCAGCTAATCAGAATTAGTTTTTCTCCACAAAAGAGGTTTATTACAGACAGAAATAGGCCTCAGTTTCATCAGCTGTCCGGGGTGGCTGGTCTCAGACGATCCCACAGGTGAAGAAGGTGGATGTGGAAGTCCTGGGCTGGCGTGGTTATACAAGGTCTGTGGTTGTGAGACCATTTGGACATACTGCCAAATTCTCTAAAATTACATTGGAGGCAGTTTATGATAGTGAAATGAACATTACATTCTCTGGCAACAGCTCTGGTGGACATTAATACAGTCAGCATGCCAATTGTACGTTCCCTCAAAACGTTTGACATCTGTGGCATTGTGTTGTGTGACAAAACTTCACATTTTAGACTGGCCTTTTATTGTCCCCAGCATGAGGTGAACCTGTGTAATGATCCTGCTGTTTAATCAGCTTATTGAAGTGCTCACTAACAGGGATGTAAACAAATGTGTGCACACAATATGAGAGAAATAAGCTTTTGGTAAGTATGGAACATTTCTGTGATATTTTATTTTAGCTCATGAAACATGGGACCAACACCTGACATGTTGCGTTTATATTTTAGTTCAGTATAGATCTTAGAACTAGACAGTGGAGCTGTAGAACTATAGAACTGCCAAATTGTAGATTAAATTTGTAGAACTGTAGATTAAAGTTGTGGAACTAGAGGACTGTCGAATTGTAGATTAAAGCTGTAGAACTGTAGAATTATAGATTAAAGCTGTAGAACGTTTCTACAGAACTCTGGTAGAACTAGATCTTTGGTCTAGCTACACACACAGGAAAGAAAGGGACACAGGCATGTACTGTATCTCCCTCTCATCAAGTGCTGCAATGATACAGGCAGCTAACTTGATGAAAAAATGAACCCTTTGTCTCTAAGAGTTTGACAGAGTGGCCTGTATGGGATGCTGAGGTTTGCAAGGAGTATGAGGAAGATAAGTAATCTAGCATTCTATGTGTGTGGCACACTTTGTGAGGAGTGGTGACACAAATCCATTTCAGTTTCGAGCCAGAATCAAACGGGAAAAGTGCTTGGAAAGGTGGTTTTGGCGGGAGAAGACTCTCCTGACATCACACAGTTCCAGTTGAGCGACTGTACTTCAAAGTACTCCAATAACATAGGTGCTTCCTTCAATTAAACATTTAGGGTTGTGAACAACCGCGTTGATGAGGTGAGCTTATAAAATATTTCCCTTATCAAGAGCATATCCATGTGCATATAAGATTTATATCAAACACCAAGCCCAGATGACATCTCTGTTTCCTCTGACTCCTCGCTACAATTGGTACGATTTAGACTCAAACACACTGAGGGAAGAACCCTTCAGGAATAAAGAAATTCATGCAGAAGTTACAGTATATGAAGGAAAATGAACATGGAAAAACTATAGACCTGAGTACTGAAGTGTAGGTACAAGCTGTCTTGTCCAGAGCTGACCATGTACTTCTTAGGCTATTTACAGAATAACAAGTCCTGGATGCTTTTCTAGCAATAGATAACAAGAAATCCACAGAGGACAACCAATTGGATCCCAGGCTGCGTAAGTGTGCAGCGCTCATCATTGTTGGCATCAATAACCCACATGTTTCATTGTTACCAGGAAATATTCCAAAAGTATGAAAATTCAGGGTTTAGAACAGAGCACTATTACAACAACCACCTCAGTCAGGGTTTAGAACAGAGCACTATTACAACAACCACCTCAGTCAGGGTTTAGAACAGAGCACTATTACAACAACCACCTCAGTCAGGGTTTAGAACAGAGCACTATTACAACAACCACCTCAGTCAGGGTTTAGAACAGAGCACTATTACAACAACCACCTCAGTCAGGGTTTAGAACAGAGCACTATTACAACAACCACCTCAGTCAGGGTTTAGAACAGAGCACTATTATAACAACCACCTCAGTCAGGGTTTAGGACAGAGCACTATTACAACAACCACCTCAGTCAGGGTTTAGGACAGAGCACTATTATAACAACCACCTCAGTCAGGGTTTAGGACAGAGCACTATTACAACAACCACCTCAGTCAGGGTTTAGGACAGAGCACTATTATAACAACCACCTCAGTCAGGGTTTAGAACAGAGCACTATTATAACAACCACCTCAGTCAGGGTTTAGGACAGAGCACTATTACAACAACCACCTCAGTCAGGGTTTAGGACAGAGCACTATTACAACAACCACCTCAGTCAGGGTTTAGAACAGAGCACTATTACAACAACCACCTCAGTCAGGGTTTAGGACAGAGCACTATTATAACAACCACCTCAGTCAGGGTTTAGAACAGAGCACTATTACAACAACCACCTCAGTCAGGGTTTAGAACAGAGCACTATTACAACAACCACCTCAGTCAGGGTTTAGGACAGAGCACTATTACAACAACCACCTCAGTCAGGGTTTAGAACAGAGCACTATTACAACAACCACCTCAGTCAGGGTTTAGAACAGAGCACTATTACAACAACCACCTCAGTCAGGGTTTAGGACAGAGCACTATTACAACAACCACCTCAGTCAGGGTTTAGGACAGAGCACTATTACAACAACCACCTCAGTCAGGGTTTAGGACAGAGCACTATTACAACAACCACCTCAGTCAGGGTTTAGGACAGAGCACTATTACAACAACCACCTCAGTCAGGGTTTAGAACAGAGCACTATTACAACAACCACCTCAGTCAGGGTTTATGACAGAGCACTATTACAACAACCACCTCAGTCAGGGTTTAGGACAGAGCACTATTACAACATCCACCTCAGTCAGGGTTTAGGACAGAGCACTATTATAACAACCACCTCAGTCAGGGTTTAGAACAGAGCACTATTACAACAACCACCTCAGTCAGGGTTTAGGACAGAGCACTATTATAACAACCACCTCAGTCAGGGTTTAGAACAGAGCACTATTACAACAACCACCTCAGTCAGGGTTTAGGACAGAGCACTATTATAACAACCACCTCAGTCAGGGTTTAGAACAGAGCACTATTACAACAACCACCTCAGTCAGGGTTTAGGACAGAGCACTATTATAACAACCACCTCAGTCAGGGTTTAGGACAGAGCACTATTACAACAACCACCTCAGTCAGTGTTTAGAACAGAGCACTATTACAACAACCACCTCAGTCAGGGTTTAGAACAGAGCACTATTACAACAACCACCTCAGTCAGGGTTTAGGACAGAGCACTATTACAACAACCACCTCAGTCAGGGTTTAGGACAGAGCACTATTACAACATCCACCTCAGTCAGGGTTTAGGACAGAGCACTATTACAACAACCACCTCAGTCAGGGTTTAGAACAGAGCACTATTACAACAACCACCTCAGTCAGGGTTTAGGACAGAGCACTATTACAACAACCACCTCAGTCAGGGTTTAGGACAGAGCACTATTACAACAACCACCTCAGTCAGGGTTTAGAACAGAGCACTATTACAACAACCACCTCAGTCAGGGTTTAGAACAGAGCACTATTATAACAACCACCTCAGTCAGGGTTTAGGACAGAGCACTATTACAACAACCACCTCAGTCAGTGTTTAGGACAGAGCACTATTACAACAACCACCTCAGTCAGTGTTTAGAACAGAGCACTATTACAACAACCACCTCAGTCAGGGTTTAGAACAGAGCACTATTACAACAACCACCTCAGTCAGGGTTTAGAACAGAGCACTATTACAACAACCACCTCAGTCAGGGTTTAGGACAGAGCACTATTACAACAACCACCTCAGTCAGGGTTTAGGACAGAGCACTATTACAACAACCACCTCAGTCAGGGTTTAGGACAGAGCACTATTACAACAACCACCTCAGTTGTTAATTATCTTTATTTAACTAGGCGAGTCAGTTAAGAACAAATTCTTATTTACAATGACAGCCTAGGAACAGTGGGTCAACTGCCTTGTTCAGAACAAAAGATTTGTACGTTGTCAGCACAGGGATTTGATCTTGCAACATTTCGGTTTCTAGTCCAACGCTCTAACCACTAGGCTACCTGCCACCCCAGCTTCATGAGGTAGCTGCATGAGGTAACTTCAACCAGCTTCATGAGGCGGTCACTTGGAATGCATTTAAATTAACAGCTGTGCCTTGTTAAAAGTTCCTTTGTGGAATTTCTTTCCTTCTAAATGCGTTTGAGCCAATCAGTTGTTTCGTAACAAGGTAGGGGTGGTATACAGAACACAGCCCTATTTGGTGAAAGACCCAGTTCATATTATGGCAAGAACAGCTCAAATAAGCAAACAGTCCACCATTACTTTAAAACATGAAGGTCCGTTAATACGGAACATTTAATTAACTTTGAAAGTTTCTTCAAGTGCAGTCGCAAAAAACCATCAAGCGCTATGATGAAACTGGCTCTCATGAGGACCGTCACAGGAAAGGAAGACCCAGAGTTACCTCTGATGCAGAGGATAAGTTCATTAGAGTTACCAGCCTCAGAAATTGCAGCCCAAACTAATGCTTTACAGAGTTCAAGTAACAGACACATCTCAACATTCATTAACTGTTCAGAGGTGACTGCATGAATCAGGCCTTCGTGGTCAAATTGCTGCAAAGAAGCCACTACTAAAGGACACCAATAAGAAGAAGACACTTGCTTGGTCCAAGAAACACAAGCAATGCACATTAGACCTGGTAGAAATCTGCCCTTTGGTCTGATGCGTTTAAATTTGAGACGCAGAGTTGGTGAACGGATGATCTCCACATGTGTGGTTCCCACCATGAAGCATGGAGGAGGAGGTGTGATGGTGTGGGGGTACTTTGCTGGTGACACTATCTGTGATTTATTTAGAATTCAAGGCACACTTAACCAGCATGGCTACCACAACATTCTGCAGCGATATGTCATCCCATCTGGTTTGTGCTTAGTGGGACTATCATTTGTTTTTCAACAGGACAATGTGTAAGGGCTGTGTAAGTGCTATTTGACCAAGGCGAGTGATGGAGTGCTGCATCAGATGACCTGGCCTCCACAATCACCCGACCTCAACCCAATAGAGATGGTTTGGGATGAATTGGACTGCAGAATGAAGGAAGAGCAGCCAAAAAGTGTTCAGCATATGTTGGAACTCCTTCAAGACTATTGGAAAAACATTCCTGTCCTATTCGGTGTCCTGTGTGAATCTAAGTGTGCGTTCTCTAATTCTCTCCTTCTCTCTTTCTCTCTCTCGGAGGACCTGAGCCCTAGGACCATGCCCCAGGACTACCTGACATGATGACTCCTTGCTGTCCCCAGTCCACCTGGCTGTGCTGCTGCTCCAGTTTCAACTGTTCTGCCTTATTATTATTCGACCATGCTGGTCATTTATGAACATTTGAACATCTTGACCATGTTTTGTTATAATCTCCACCCGGCACAGCCAGAAGAGGACTGGCCACCCCACATAGCCTGGTTCCTCTCTAGGTTTCTTCCTAGGTTTTGGCCTTTCTAGGGAGTTTTTCCTAGCCACCGTGCTTCTACACCTGCATTGCTTGCTGTTTGGGGTTTTAGGCTGGGTTTCTGTACAGCACTTTGAGATATCAGATGATGTACGAAGGGCTATATAAATAAATTTGATTTGATGATTCCAGGTGAAGCAGGTTGAGAGAATGCAAAGAGTGTGAAAAGCTGTCATCAAGGCTGCAAATTTGAAGAATCTAAAATATGAAATATATTTTGATTTGTTTAACACTTTTTTGGTTACTACATGATCCAAATGTGTTATTTCATAGTTTTGATGTCTTCATTATTATTATACAATGTAGAAAATAGTAAAAATAAGAAAAACCCTTGAATGAGTAGGTGTGTCCAAACTTTTGATTGGTACTCTATATATGTACAGTGCCTTCAGAAAGTATTCAGACCCCTTGATTTTTCCTTATCAATCTACACACAATACCCCATAATGACAAAGCAAAAACAGTTTTTTTTTAAGTTTTTGCTAATTCATAAAAAAAAAAGAAAATATCACATTTACTCAGTAGTTTGTTGAAGCACCTTTGGCAGCGATTACAGCATTGAGTCTTCTTGGGTATGACGCTACAAGCTTGGCACACCTGTATTTGTGCAGTTTCTCCGTTTCTTCTTTGCAGATCCTCTCAAGCTCTGTCAGCTTGGATGGAGAGCGTCATTGCACAGCTATTTTCAGGTCTCTCCCGAGATGTTTGATCAGGTTCAAGTCCGGGCTCTGGCTGGGCCACTCAAAGACATGCAGAGACTTGTCCCGAAGCCACTCCTGCATTATCTTAGCTGTGTGCTTAGGGTTGTTGTCTTGTTGGAACATGAACCTTTGCCCCAGTCTGAGGTCCTGAGAGCTCTGCAGCAGGTTTTCATGAAGGATCTCCCTGTACTTTGCTCCGTTCATCTTTGCCTCGATCTTGACGAGTCTCCCAGTCCCTGCCACTGAAAAAAATCCCAGCAGCAGCATGATGCTGCCACCACTATGTTTCAGCGTAGGGATGGTGCCAGGTTTCCTCCAGACGTGACGCTTGGTATTCAGGCCAAAGAGTTCAATCTTGGTTTCATCAGACCAAAGAATCTTGTTTCTCATGGCCTGAGAGTCTTTAGGTGCCTTTTGAAAACTCCAAGTGGGCTGTCATGTGCCTTTTACTGAGGAGTGACTTCTGTCTGGCCACTCTACCATAAAGGCATGATTGGTGGAGTGCTGCAGAGATGGTTGTCCTTCTGGAAGGTTCTCCCATCTCCACAGAGGGACTCTGTCAGAGTGACCATCGGCTTGTTTGTCACCTCTCTTACCAAGGCACTTCTTCCCGTGATTGCTCAGTTAGTCCGAACGGCCAAGTCTAGGAAGAGTCATGGTGATTCCAAATGTCTTCCATTTAAGAATGACGGAGGCCACGGTATTCTTGGGGACCTTCAATGCTGCAGAAATGTTTTTGTACCTTTCCCCAGATCTGTGCCTCGACACAATCCTGTCTCGGAGCTCTACGGACAATTCCTTTGACCAAGTACTCTCTAACATCCTGTTTACTTTCTTATTTCAGTAAATAAGAAAATCTCCTTTCTTTTTTTCATTCAAGCAGAAAAACAGAGAAAGTCATCGGGAGAATGTTTTGTAATACAATACAATGCACCAGTTTGGCTTCTCACTGCAGCAACAACAAATAAAAAGGGATCCAATTTGCTTCACGCTTTGTTTGCCTCAGACTCCCACATGAGTTGTGTTTGTTCCCATTTGTTTCCAGTCAATGGAGCAAACAAACCCTAAACAAACTAAGCTCTTTCTCTAGCTTGTCAATTACCATCTCTCTGTATCATCCTCTGTTACAGAAACAAAGCTTTCAAAGTCATTCATTTGGATCATTTATGTAATGACATGGGATGACATAATGGGAGCAGGAAACAAGTGATCTCTTTCAATTGTTCAACATTCAGTTTTCAATAGCAAATATCAGCAAGCACAGTCAGCTATATGGCACTCCAAATCTCTGAGATTACGATCTTTCTGATGCCTGTTTAATAATTATATTGAATGATGAATTGGCAGAGTCTGACATTGTATCTCAAAGTCTCAACCTTTACACTGCTGATTCAATATGTAACTATATGACTTTGTCATGAGGGTTGATGGGGGGGGGGGGGGGGGGGGGTGGGGGGGGGGGGGGGATGAGGAAAATCAGCTCTCAAGACATTATCCAGAGCAAGGTCTTCAGTAAATGTCACAGAGCCATTCGCCCATTGATATGACTTACAAGGGGTTGCCCTCCTGCCCTTTTTAAATGTGGCGTCATGTTATTTCAAGTGGGCAGCTAGCATGTGACAGGTTAAGAAGACAGGCGTGTAACAGTTCTGTATGCCAGCCTGGTCTCATAAACTAGACGTAACATAGTACATGTAAATGCGGGACACTCAAATTAGTATGATATGTTACGTTTGGTATGGTTACATAAAACAGAAGGTTACTTAATTAAGGTAAAAACAAAGATAGGGTGGTTGGTTGGGGTGGATGGGTATATGTAAAACAACAACTTCAGCAACTACTTACTACTTTTTAGCTACTACTTAGCATGTCAGCTAAACCTTCCCCTAACCTTAACCCTTTAACCTAACCCCTAACCCTAGTCTCATAGTTGTGGAAAGTAGGGGTGCTGAAGCACCCCTTGAAAAACCAGAATAAATACAAAACATGAATATATATATATTTTTTTTAAACTTTTTTTTTTATTACAAAAGTAGTGCACTGGGCCTTTACTAGTAGAGGACAGATATAGATGTCTGTAGGGCAGGCAACATATTTTATTTTGGCATCTCTGCTTTCGCAAAAAAAAAGAGTTTTATAATTAAGAACAGTATCTTGCAGGATTCAATAGTTAGAATTGTAATAGTTGTTGTCCTGTTGCTTTCTCTGTGATGTCATTCTAATGGAATCCAGAAAGAATAAAACTCTGTCCTCAAACATTTACATCAAAAGTTCTAAAAGACACAAAACATCAACATAAAATAAAATACTTTTCTTGATCGAATAAACATGGAAAACAACCACTTTTTGTGCAGTATTGATTTACGATCCTTACAAACCACAATGTAAATGTGCATTACTATGTAGTACATAGGCTGGTCATCGAGGTTTGTACCTGTAGACTTTACATCACCATGAAGAAGAACAATGCACAATACAGTAATTGAGTACATTGAGACAGCAAGTGATTGGTGATGATGTGGCTCAGTTGGTAGAGCGTGGCGCTTGCGATTCTAGGGTTGTTGGGTCGATTCCCACGGGGAACCGTATGGAAATGTTTGTCCTCACTACTGTAAGTTTCACTGGATAAAAGTACCTACTAAAAGGAATAAATAAACCAACTCAATATTTATTTTGCCTTTATTTAACTAGGCAAAACAGTTAAGAACAATTTCTTATTTTCAATGACGGCCTAGGAACAGAAACAATGACGGCCTAGGAACAGAAACAATGACGGCCTAGGAACAGAAACAATGACGGCCTAGGAACAGAAACAATGACGGCCTAGGAACAGAAACAATGACGGCCTTCCCACATAGAAATAAGTTGCACTAGCAACTGGAAAACATATCAAGCAAGTATTTTATATTCCACAAGCATTATCAGATTAACTGTTTTGTATTACTAGCCCTGTATTAGCAGACCTTTACTAGCCCTGTATTAGCAGACCTTTACTAGCCCTGTATTAGCAGACCTTTACTAGCCCTGTATTAGCAGACCTTTACTAGCCCTGTATTAGCAGACCTTTACTAGCCCTGTATTAGCAGACCTGTACTAGCCCTGTATTAGCAGACCTTTACTAGCCCTGTATTAGCAGACCTTTACTAGCCCTGTATTAGCAGACCTGTACTAGCCCTGTATTAGCAGACCTTTACTAGCCCTGTATTAGCAGACCTTTACTAGCCCTGTATTAGCAGACCTTTACTAGCCCTGTATTAGCAGACCTTTACTAGCCCTGTATTAGCAGACCTTTACTAGCCCTGTATTAGCAGACCTGTACTAGCCCTGTATTAGCAGACCTTTACTAGCCCTGTATTAGCAGACCTTTACTAGCCCTGTATTAGCAGACCTTTACTAGCCCTGTATTAACAGACCTTTACTAGCCCTGTATTAGCAGACCTTTACTAGCCCTGTATTAGCAGACCTTTACTAGCCCTGTATTAGCAGACCTTTACTAGCCCTGTATTAGCAGACCTGTACTAGCCCTGTATTAGCAGACCTTTACTAGCCCTGTATTAGCAGACCTTTACTAGCCCTGTATTAGCAGACCTTTACTAGCCCTGTATTAGCAGACCTTTACTAGCCCTGTATTAGCAGACCTGTACTAGCCCTGTATTAGCAGACCAGTACTAGCCCTGTATTAGCAGACCTTTACTAGCCCTGTATTAGCAGACCAGTACTAGCCCTGTATTAGCAGACCTTTACTAGCCCTGTATTAGCAGACCAATATAGACATATGTAACACTGGGCCTTTACTAGCCCTGTATTAGTGGACCAATATAGATGTTTTCAGCGCACAATTTCTTCTTCTTCTGTGCATCCAGCCCCCCCCCAAAAAAATCGCAGCACCACCACCCTCAAAGCACCTCCCACGGCTATGGCTTACCTTAACCCTAACCCCTAACTCTAATGGTTGCCACCTGGCTAACATTAGCCTTAACCACACAGCTAACATTAGCCTAAGCCAACCAGCTAACATTAGCCTTAGTCACCCAGCTAACATTAGCCTTAGCCACCCAGCTAACGTTAGCCGTAGCCACCCAGCTAACGTTAGCCGTAGCCACCCAGCTAACATTAGCTGTAGCCACCTAACTAACGTTAGCCACAACACATTTTTATTCGTAACATATACATTTAGCAAATTCATAACATACTGTATCATAGAAATTGTAATTCGTAACATATCATACCAAATGGATGATGGACCTCTACAGATAAATACATACCATACGAAACATAACATATCATACTAATTGGAGCGTCTCGGATTGACATTTACTATGTTACGTCTACCCGAGTCCAGGTTGCAGCTGCTTCTCTACATCGAGGAAGGTTAGGGGACTTTTGACCACCTGTTGGTTAATAACGCAAGGTGCCATTCTTTTTGTTCTGGAATGGGAACTGGGTGATCGGAGCGGAGGCAGTGAAATGTTAGCTAACTGTTTATATCAAGCAGTGTGAACACTAGGTACTGCTTTGGAGCGCGAGTCTTGTTTTGTGCATGCGTGTGCATATGTGTGACTGTGTGTGTGTGTGTCTGTGTGTGTGTGTCTGTGTGTCAAACCGTCTGTCTGTCTGTGTGTGTCTTGCCATCAGTCAGTCTGTCAACAGCTTCCAAGGCCTCTAATGTTGCAGTATGGAAAGTAAACAGTAAAGAGGACATCGCAGAGGACAGTATGTGAGAGAGAAAGGAGGGGGTGGATTTAAACTGACATGTTCCCTGGAAGAGCAGGAAGGAAGGGGTGGATTTAAACTGACATGTTCCCTGGAAGAGCAGGAAGGAAGGGGTGGATTTAAACTGACATGTTCCCTGGAAGAGCAGGAAGGAAGGGGTGGATTTAAACTGACATGTTCCCTGGAAGAGCAGGAAGGAGGGGGTGGATTTAAACTGACATGTCTCCTGGAAGAGCAGGAAGGAAGGGGTGGATTTAAACTGACATGTCTCCTGGAAGAGCAGGAAGGAAGGGGTGGATTTACACTGACATGTTCCCAGGAAGAGCAGGAAGGAGGGGGTTGGATTTAAACTGACATGTCTCCTGGAAGAGCAGGAAGGAGGGGGTGGATTTAAACTGACATGTCTCCTGGAAGAGCAGGAAGGAGGGGGTAGATTTAAACTGACATGTCTCCTGGAAGAGCAGGAAGGAAGGGGTGGATTTACACTGACATGTTCCCTGGAAGAGCAGGAAGGAGGGGGTGGATTTAAACTGACATGTTCCCTGGAAGAACAGGAAGGAGGGGGATCTGTAGAAATAATACAAGGGGAATAACACTGTTCTCTTCTGATGCGATATATAACTATAAGGACAATTTTTTATACATTTTTATTTCACCTTTATTTAACCAGGTAGGCCAGTTGAGAACAAGTTCTCATTTACAACTGCGACCTGGCCAAGATAAAGCAAAGCAGTGCGACACAAACAACAACACAGAGTTACACATGGAATAAACAAACATACAGTCAATAACACAAAATCAGTGTGTGCAAATGGCGTGAGGAGGTAAGGCAATACATATGCCATAGTACCGAAGAATTACAATAACTACCACACCTTCTGCATATGCATACCCCGACTACACATAGTTCAGCAGGTCACAAAGCTAAACTGTATTAGACGAGACAGAATATATATACATTAGGTCATGTAAAGAAGATAGGATCATACAGAAGAAATTATTACAGGTATATGTGTGTGAGTTCAGACAAGATAAGTTAATACTGACAAGGGAAGATACAACCTCCTGTGTGTGTTGAGACAAGACACGTTTTAGCGGAGCTCTTGAAATTGTGCCATATCTGGGTTATTATAAATCTCTTAGTTCTCAGTACAGAATAGGTTCCAGTTAGCAGGGGTGCCCTTGCCTTAGCCAATGAAGCATCGCCATTGGCTCTTAGGGAGAAATGTTTTGGAGAAACGTACAGGGAGAGAAAAGGGACTGTCTAGCAACGATTCATTTCCTCCGATGATGAAATGTTGCAGATGACGTGACTTTGGCAAAAGTGTTCTTTCAATAAAGCAACTGTAATATAAAGGTATTAAATCCTGTCATGTCAAAAATTGGTCATGGCCGTACATCTGTAATGGATAAATGTGTGAGGAGAGAATAAGGGTTTGCTCATATTTCTATTCTTGCTGAGGTCTAATGTGTTCTCCTACACAGAATATCAACTATCACTATTTCTCTCTCTTCTCTTTCCTCTCTTTTTCATTCTTTCTCTCTCATCTCTCTCTCCCTCGTTCCTCTCTCTCTTCCTCTCTCTTCTGTTCATAATGATCACGATGCATGATTATAATGTCTGTCTGCCTTGGAAGATGAGCCAGATGGTCTGCCTTTTACCCTGTGTATCACTCTCCCACTGGGGGATTGGGTAAGCTGAGACAGACATTACCCCTCGGTTGTGTTAGGGGACACCTGTGGATTATAAAAAGGTCCTAGCTATGCCAGGCATGCCACACCAGGGAGGATGTGGGTAGAAAGAGCAGGCCATATGGAGGGCATGTTCTGAGGAGAGGGGGGAGAGCTCTTGTTCAGGAGGAGGGGAGGGTGGATGTGTGTCTCTGTGTTTTTCACTCTCTATCTGTCCTCTGTCATTACCAGGGGTCATTACTCTCAATCATGGCAGGCCTATACACACGAGGGAGCACAGTCACACGCAGAGAGCTGTATGAGGGAAAATATTGATTTGCACACGACGGTTGATTGCACCATTAGTGTGTGTATCCCGTTTGTGTATTTCATTTTCAAAGTCTCTCCCCTAACTTCAAATTAACATTGCCTACAGTACGTTCCATGAAGGCAGTCCAGGTAGATGTTAGAGGGCCCTTTTACTGAAGAATGTGTTCGTTTCATATGATTTGTGTTTAGCTTCTTCATGTTTTGCGGTTGCTTTTCAATGTATTGTTGTGTATATAGATATGTACAGTGTAATTGATGTGTACATAGATATACAGTTGAAGTCGGAAGTTTACATACACCTTAGACAAATACATTTTAACTCAGTTTTTCACCATTCCTGACATTTAATCCTAGTAAAAATTCCCTGTCTTTAGGTCAGTTAGGATCACCACTTTATTTTAAGAATGTGAAATGTCAGAATAATAGCAGAGAGAATGATTTATTTCAGCTTTTATTTCTTTCATCACATTCCCAGTGGGTCAGAAGTTCAAATACACTCAAATACTATTTGGTAGCATTGCCTTTAAATGGTTTAACTTGGGTCAAATGTTTCTGGTAGCCTTCCACAAGCTTCCCACAATAAGTTGGGTGAATTTTGGCCCAAGTTTGACGTTTGACCCAAGTTAAACAATTTAAAGGCAATGCTACCAAATACTAATTGAGTGTATGTAAACTTATGACCCACTGGGAATGTGATGAAAGAAATAAAAGCTGAAACAAATCATTCTCTCTACTATTATTCTGACATTTCACATTCTTAAAATAAAGTGGTGATCCTAACTGACCTAAGGCAGGGAATTTTTACTAGGATTAAATGTCAGGAATTGAAAAAAACTGAGTTTAAATGTATTTGGCTAAGGTGTATGTAAACTTCCAACGTAAACTGTGTAGTGTAATTGATATGTATAGTGTAATTGATATGTATATAGATATGTATAGTGTAATTGATGTGTATATAGATATGTATAGTGTAATTGATGTGTATATAGACATGTATAGTGTAATTGATGTGTATATAGACATGTATAGTGTAATTGATATGTATATAGATATGTATAGTGTAATTGATGTGTATATAGATATGTAGAGTGTAATTGATATGTATAGTGTAATTGATATGTATATAGATATGTATAGTGTAATTGATATGTATAGTGTAATTGATATGTATATAGATATGTATAGTGTAATTGATGTGTATATAGATATGTATAGTGTAATTGATGTGTATATAGATATGTATAGTGTAATTGATATGTATATAGATATGTATAGTGTAATTGATATGTATATAGATATGTATAGTGTAATTGATGTGTATATAGATATGTATAGTGTAATTGATGTGTATATAGATATGTATAGTGTAATTGATATGTATATAGATATGTATAGTGTAATTGATATGTATATAGATATGTATAGTGTAATTGATATGTATAGTGTAATTGATATGTATAGTGTATTTATGTGTATATAGATATGTACAGTGTAATTGATGTGTATATAGATATGTATAGTGTTATTGATATGTATAGTGTAATTGATGTGTATATAGATATGTACAGTGTAATTGATGTGTATATAGATATGTATAGTGTTATTGATATGTATAGTGTAATTGATGTGTATATAGATATGTACAGTGTAATTGATGTGTATATAGATATGTATAGTGTTATTGATATGTATAGTGTAATTGATGTGTATATAGATATGTATAGTGTTATTGATATGTATAGTGTAATTGATGTGTATATAGATATGTACAGTGTAATTGATGTGTATATAGATATGTATAGTGTAATTGATATGTATAGTGTTATTGATATGTATAGTGTAATTGATGTGTATATAGATATGTACAGTGTAATTGATGTGTATATAGATATGTATAGTGTTATTGATATGTATAGTGTAATTGATGTGTATATAGATATGTATAGTGTTATTGATATGTATAGTGTAATTGATGTGTATATAGATATGTACAGTGTAATTGATGTGTATATAGATATGTATAGTGTAATTGATATGTATAGTGTAATTGATGTGTATATAGATATGTACAGTGTAATTGATGTGTATATAGATATGTATAGTGTTATTGATATGTATAGTGTAATTGATGTGTATATAGATATGTATAGTGTTATTGATATGTATAGTGTAATTGATGTGTATATAGATATGTACAGTGTAATTGATGTGTATATAGATATGTATAGTGTTATTGATATGTATAGTGTAATTGATGTGTATATAGATATGTATAGTGTTATTGATATGTATAGTGTAATTGATGTGTATATAGATATGTACAGTGTAATTGATGTGTATATAGATATGTATAGTGTTATTGATATGTATAGTGTAATTGATGTGTATATAGATATGTACAGTGTAATTGATGTGTATATAGATATGTATAGTGTAATTGATATGTATAGTGTAATTGATATGTATAGTGTATTTATGTGTATATAGATATGTACAGTGTAATTGATGTGTATATAGATATGTATAGTGTTATTGATATGTATAGTGTAATTGATGTGTATATAGATATGTATAGTGTAATTGATGTGTATATAGATATGTATAGTGTAATTGATGTGTATAGTGTAATTGATGTGTATATAGATATGGTGTAATTGTTGTTTATTGATGTGTTCTGTTCTGCTCTTGGTATCAGCATGGCTCCCTGCTTAAATAAAAGGTTCAATAAAAATTACACTGTAGATCATGAAACTGGTGTTCAATTTAAAAACCACACTTTGGAGACCCATTAAGAACCCCAAACTGTCCTAAATGTCTATTCAAAGGTGTAGGCTATTATTTACCCTCATTGGGATGTACGGGACACAAACCTCGTCTTCATTCCATTAATGTGACCTCCCACTGTTCCTTTCCGTCTCTCCCTACAGACCTTACGGTGAGCTCACCAACTGCACCTACCTGATCGCCCTGAAGATGGACTGTTTCTGGCCCAACCGGCTGGTGGACGAGTTCTTCATCCGCATCCACAAGCACTACTTCCACGACTGCTCCCTGTCGGGACGGCTGCTGCGTGATCCGCCCAACCGTATCCTTGGGCCATTCATCGTGGTGCCCATCCTTGTCACGTTGCTCATGACTGCCCTAGTGGTGTGGAGGAGCAAGCGCAGTGAAGGCATGGTGTAGCCGGGCCCAACCTCCAGGCCACCAGCCAGGGAGAAGAGGTCTAGAGGAGGCCCCCTTCACCTCCACCTCCACCCATGACAGACTCAGATACACATAACACTGCTGCTACCTACTACAGAACAGACATCATGGACCAGGTGAGGGACTGGGAGGACTGTCTAAGCCTGTCTCAAGGATAACATTATAGAGCATCTCTGGTCCTATCACTCTGTTTGATAGGAGACCGAGCTAGAGGCACAGGATATAGGAAAGTACATGGACTACAAGATGAGAGTTCATATAACTACAGTGATTATACCCTGCAGACGGACTGGTTTAAAAATGGAAGAGTGATTCCATTGCCCTTTATCTACTAAATCCAATCTGGCTGGAGAATCACAAGCTGTTTGCCATGAAGGACAGATGGTGTCTGATTGGTTTGAAGGACTTCCTGGACACATTAGGTAATTTCCTGTGCAGTGAGTTGAGACACTTTGGCACAGCTCCTGGAGTGGACTTCTTACAGTCAGTCACTGATTGGTTGATATAAAGCATCGTCCTATCATCTCTGTGCTTTATGGATGTTGTCTGTGCACTCTGTACTCTCCTCAAACACTGTTTGGTCCCCCCTGTTCCTGTCCTTGCCCGTCAGAACCAACAGATTTCCACACTCACCCTTCAAGTCCTTACTTTGTGTACTGTGCCAAAGTACCTGTCAGTAACCAAAATAATTACAAAAATATTCAAATCAAATGTGTCCATGAATAGAAAGTGAATATGAAAAAGAGAATATTATTTTATGATGTGTGCGAGACTGAGGTACAACATACTGTGCAAATGATGGATTAATAGCCCACTGTTGCTATTTCATAATGACTGTGTTCAATAAACTTGGATTAAAAACAAAGACGTGACATTGCTTTGTAAAGGTGGTTTGGTGGGTATAACTTTTATCTTCGTGGTCACGAGGCTTGTGGATTGTTTTGTAAGTTACTGACACACCGTCGTGTCTGTGGAACATCTGAGTTGATTGGGTCTTTAGTAAGGCTAATGCTGTCATCACCAGATAGGGACATTGCCTTTAAGAGCAGAGCATCCTGCTAATGGCATTTTCTGACGCACTCTTCATCTTATTAGTACTGAGAGGCAAAGCGTCTGCGTGTCTGACTGCCTTACTAATTGCCTTTATATTACTATGGCTGAGACACGGTTTTGCTACAAGATCTGAGCTCCCAATGACTCCAAGTAGATACCTGCTTACTCTTCACAGGGCAACGGAAAACTATATATATTTTTTCTATCTCTGTGTGTGTCTCTTTCTCTCAAAGCACCTTGATTGCTTTAAGAGATATCCTAAACCTTTTGTGGTGCTCTAGTCAGACCCTGTATTAAAACTCTCCCCGTCATTATGAGTCTAGTCTGGCTCCCGTGTAGAACCCAGTGTACGCTGGGAAACGCAGTTAAAGACCTCCCAGAGGATAACTGACTGTTAGTCGTTGGGGAATTCTTTAAGGCATTAAATATAGAGAGCATATTTATCTAATTATAATTTTATGGTGTTTTAATCTAGTCTGGTTACCAGTCTGTTTAGCTATCATTCCACTCCTTGCCACTCTGTGTCATATGTCAAAGAGACTGGCAAATGTCACGGGAAATAAACCAAAATTAAACCATCTTACTGACCTGAGAACGAATGGTTTCCACCATATTCCTGTTTTTGTTTGAGGCTGAAGACAGCAGCACATCTTAAAAAGAAATACAAGTCTGAGACAGGCTATTAAAATCCTAGTTTTCCTTTGCCTACTCTACAACAGCTATATTCAAGCCCAGTAGAGTAAATAGAGAAGAAGAAGCCAGTATGACCTAAGTCTCTCCATACAAATAGAAGGCTCAATCTGCTCCCAGTCCAATGCACAAGCATTGGATGTCCATTCTGTAATACTCTGCACTTCGAAATGCCATGTATTTAAGGGCAGGGCTGGCCAGGGTTAGTTAGGCATAGCTGTATTAAACGTGGCTGTTTCTCATGCAACTGATGAGATAACCTAAAAACATGACAATTACCAGCAAATCAATAAAACAAAGAAAGCTTGAAGAAGGGACTAAACTAATGCCTGTGGGTTGGGATTCGATGTTGGTGGAGTACATTTAATTACATCACAGAGTGTAGGCAGAGTTAAACAGTGTCTATTGTGACAGAGCTGGTACAGAGCTGACAGGGATGTGGGATTTCAATGTGCTTGATTTTCCCTGCCTGTGGCCTGTTCCTGGGTCCCCCATATGAGTTTGCAACTGGGGTAAACCTCCATCTTTCTCCTTTCCCTTCTCCAGAACAGAGCATAGCGGAACAGAATAGAACAGAGAAGAAAAGAACAGAAGACCAGAACAGAGCAGAGCAGAAGAACAGAACAGAGCAGGGAAAAACAGAACAGAGCAGAACTTGAAGAATGGAATAGAGCAGAGTAGAACAGAACAGAACAGAGCAGAATAGAACAGAGCAGAATAGAGCAGAGCAGAGTAGAGAAGAATAGAACAGAATATAACAGAGCAGAATAGAACAGAACAGAGCAGAGCAGAATAGAACAGAATAGAACAGAGCAGAATAGAACAGAACAGAGCAGAGCAGAATAGAACAGAGCAGAATAGAACAGAATAGAACAGAGCAGAATAGAACAGAACAGAGCAGAGCAGAATAGAACAGAGCAGAATAGAACACAACAGAGCAGAATAGAACAGAGCAGAGCAGAATAGAACAGAGCAGAGCAGAATAGAACACAACAGAGCAGAATAGAACACAACAGAGCAGAGCAGAATAGAACAGAGTAGAACAGAACAGAACAGAGCAGAATAGAACAGAGCAGAATAGAGCAGAGCAGAGTAGAGAAGAATAGAACAGAATATAACAGAGCAGAATAGAACAGAACAGAGCAGATCAGAATAGAACAGAATAGAACAGAGCAGAATAGAACAGAACAGAGCAGAGCAGAATAGAACACAACAGAGCAGAATAGAACAGAGCAGAGCAGAACAGAGCAGAATAGAACAGAATAGAACAGAATAGAATAGAACAGAATAGAACAGAGCAGAGTAGAATAGAACAGAGCAGAGCAGAATAGAACAGAAGAGAACAGAGCAGAGCAGAATAGAACAGAGCAGAGCAGAACAGAACAGAGCAGAATAGAACACAACAGAGCAGAATAGAACACAACAGAGCAGAATAGAACAGAGCAGAAGAACAGAACAGAGCAGAGCAGAAGAACAGAACAGAGCAGGGAAAAACAGAACAGAGCAGAACTTGAAGAATGGAATAGAGCAGAGTAGAACAGAACAGAACAGAGCAGAATAGAACAGAGCAGAATAGAACAGAGCAGAACAGAGAAGAATAGAACAGAGCAGAGCAGAACAGAGCAGAATAGAACAGAATAGAATAGAACAGAATAGAACAGAGCAGAGTAGAATAGAACAGAGCAGAGCAGAATAGAACAGAAGAGAACAGAGCAGAGCAGAATAGAACAGAGCAGAACAGAACAGAGCAGAATAGAACAGAACAGAGCAGAACAGAGCAGAGCAGAATAGAACAGAGCAGAAGAGAGCAGAGCAGAACAGAACAGAGTAGAGCAGAACAGAGCAGAGCAGAACAGAGACCATAAGAGAATCCTAATGAAAGTCCTGCTCACTGTGACTGAAAAAGCTGAGATGGCACTTACACATTCATACACACTTTCACTCATGCTCTGATGCATATTGTAGGCACACACACACACACACACACACACACACACACACACACACACACACACACACACACACACACACACACACACACACACACACACACACACACACACACACACACACACAGAAATAAGTAGTCTGCCGTGTTTTGGTCTACTTTCGGTGATATATTTCATTCCCTCACAGGAGCACCTCAGGGAAAGTTTGTTCATGACAGAAATATGCCAGAGCCTCACGGGACACAAAGACAAATTGGATTCTGCCACACAGACTGAACACTGAGTGAGAGTAAACTGATATGTGATGAAAGACAGACATCTGTAAATTATATTACAGACATTTTATCCACTTTGTGACGACCCAGAGGGCCTAGTGCCCTCCTCTCTACAGAAACATCTCCCCTTGTCAGGTCTTCCTTGATGTGTCAGTCATAAACTCATAATGACCCACAATGGCTATTGTCGTTAGATCGCTCACACTGAACCGATTCTGAAATCTTTATGAAAGAATAGAACATATGGTGGTAACCTATGTCCACACTACCACATTACACAACCTTATCATGAATGGGCAATATTACCCATTCTAATCACAACTGCATGATTCTGTGTCAATACACACTTTTCACTTCGGGAGGGACAGTGTTTGACCATTCACGCTTCAACATGCTCTATCAGACGTTCATTTGGTTATCTATAGTAACTCCTTCTGGACTTATCCAGACTGATACAGCACGGCAGATCCAGGCTGACCTCTTTTATGGAAGGAGGCCCAAGTGTAGATCTATAAAGGACACATTGTCTACAAGACAACTGTGATAAAAAAAATAATGAATAAAACTAAAATAAACTCTTTGGATAGAGGAGTGCATGGATCAATGTCCTGGAGGAAGTGAGGAGCATAGCCTTTGTCTTCAGTAATATAATCTATCCTTCACACAGACAGCTCAGATTAGCTAGCGGAGGATGAGCACAAATTCAATTTTTCAATTGAGGCTATTGGGTGGGGCCTTGCAGCTATGTTCAGTGGCCCAGATCCACAAGGCAGAGGCTGACACTGCTGACATCACAGGAAACTCACTTCTGCATTCTAAATGGTACACTATTCCCTTTGTAGTGCAGTACTTTTGACCAGGGACCAGAAGTAGTGCATTATGTAATAGGGTACCATTTGGAATGGAGGGTAATAGACTTTCACATTGGAGAGTATGTCACTTTCAAAGTACTATTGTAGGTGTATTCATTGTCACATTTCAC